>NC_135230.1:585000-732500 GCF_052324685.1 Brachyhypopomus gauderio
CGACTCATCTCTGACAAGTGAGACAACTCCTTGTTCAACATTCTTTTAAACTGAGAATACACACACACACACAGGAAAAGGGAGACCTGTAAGGATAATTTATAATAATGTAATTTATTATGTCTGTGCATTCATGCATGTGTGTTTGGACATTACCATCATGCATATGTGTGTGTTTGGACATTACCGTCATGCCTGTGTGTATTTGAACATTACCATCATGCATGTGTGTGTTTGGACATTACCGTCATGCATGTGTGTATTTGAACATTACCGTCATGCATGTGTGTGTTTGGACATTACCGTCATGCATGTGTGTATTTGAACATTACCATCATGCATGTGTGTGTTTGGACATTACCGTCATGCATGTGTGTGTTTGGACATTACCGTCATGCATGTGTGTGTTTGGACGTTATCATCGTGTGTGTTTGGGCATTATCGTCATGCATGTGTATGTTTGGACATCACCGTCATGTGTGTGTGTTTGGACGTTACCGTCGTGTGTGTGTGTGTGTGTTTGGACGTTACCGTCGTGTGTGTGTGTGTGTGTGTTTGGACGTTAGTGTCATGCATGTGTGTGTGTTTGGACGTTACCGTCATGCGTGTGTGTGTTTGGACGTTACCGTCATGCGTGTGTGTGTGTTTGGACGTTACCGTCATGCGTGTGTGTGTGTTTGGACGTTACCGTCATGCGTGTGTGTGTTTGGATGTTACCTTCTTGTGTGTGTGTGTTTGGACGTTACCTTGCTAGATGCCATGTCACTAACAGAGCGATGTGTCTGAATAGTCTCCAGCTGGTCCAAACACCAGTCTAACTCTGCTAAAGTCTCCACAGACAGCTGCTGATACTTTTGATCTAAAACACAAACACACACAACACCCCCCCACACACGTGTATGTACATACCCAACCCCCCCCCCCCCCCCCCCACACACACACATGTATGTACATACACAACCACCCCACACACACACACACACACACACACACACACACACACACACACTTAAAACAACTGTAGACACTGTTGTCCAGAATGCTTTGCAGTTTCTTTGCAGATCCTCATGTGGGTGTCAAAGAGGATTAACCTGAAGGAGAAGTCCTAAGGCCAGAAGACTGATTATTCAGTGGTGATCTCCTGTGGAGAAACAAAGATCTATATAGACATCACATGTGCACAGCAGAGCCAGCTCTACCAAGACGTCTGTGGAGGTGTGGAAGAGGAGTGGGAGGGGAGGAGAGAGGGAGAGGGGGAGGAGAGAGAGGAGGGGAGGAGAGAGGGAGAGGGGGAGGAGATGGGGGAGGGGAGGAGAGAGGGAGAGGGGGAGGAGAGGGGGGAGGGGAGGAGAGAGGGAGAGGGGGGAGGGGAGGAGAGAGGGAGAGGGGGGGAGGGGGAGGGGGGGAGGGGAGGAGAGAGGGAGAGGGGGAGGAGATGGGGGAGGGGAGGAGAGAGAGGGACTACACTAACTCTGTACACTAACTTTACAGTGGAGCTGTTGAGGTTTGCCAGAATTGTGAAATTA
This sequence comes from Brachyhypopomus gauderio, assembly GCF_052324685.1. Taxonomy (NCBI): domain Eukaryota; kingdom Metazoa; phylum Chordata; class Actinopteri; order Gymnotiformes; family Hypopomidae; genus Brachyhypopomus; species Brachyhypopomus gauderio. Next base: position 586,527 of record NC_135230.1, read on the forward strand.
CTTCTGACAGAGCGCAAGCTGGCCAGCACCTTGAAGACAGAATAGAGAGAGAGAGAGGTAGGGAGAGAGACAGAAAGAGAAAGCATGAGAGAGAGAGAGAGAGATACACACACCATATGAGAGAGAGCATAACTCTATCAGTGTTGTACACAGCATCACTGTTTCAGAGTATAACTAAAGTGTTTTGAAACTCTCTTCCCAGTCTGAAAAAATAATTTACAGATTCTACGTAATTGTGTTTTTGATAAAAATGTTGTTGTAAATTAGAACATTAGAAAATAATATTTTTGCTTGTAAATGTATGACTATTAGAAACATTATTATAATTATAAAAATACAATTCTTTGCACACAGCATGTTCAGCTTTGCTTTGGCAAAATTGTACCTGATACAGTCATGCCATTAAAAGCATCCTAAAACTGAAGTGAAAGAAAGAGAACAACAGAATGACTGAGAAAGAGAAAAACCGAAAATGAGCAAAAGAGAGAAAAGGTGAGACATGAACAAGGCCTACATAGAACACAGGGGGTTTGAGTGATGATTCAGCACACTGAAGTTACATGGTTAATGTAGTTATTATGACTTCTGTAGCTCACCTGAGCAAAAGGGGTGACTATGAATTCTTCAGCAGTGTGTCTGTGAGATGAAGAACAGAGGAGAGGAGTTTCAGAAGTGACCAAAGTGTGTGTGTATGTGTGTGTGTGATGAAGAGGAAAGGACTTTCAGAAGTGTGTGTGTGCACGCTCACGGGGATATGAGTGTGTCAAGCTGTGTGTGTCTGCGCATACACTCATGGGTGTGGGCAGGTGTGTACATGGGCAGACGTGTCTGGGAGTGTGTATGTATGTATGAGTGTGAGGGGGTGTGTGTAGGTGACCACACATGAGTGTGTGTGAGTAAAAAGAATGTGTGTGCGCACATATGGTTGTGAGTGTGTGTGTGACCGTACGGTGAGTGTGTGTGTGAGCATATGGTTGTGAAGGAGTGTGTGTGTGTGTGTGTGTGTGTGTGTGTGTGTGTGTGTGTGTGTGTGTGTGTGAACATATGGTTGTGTGTGTGTGTGTGTGTGTATGTGTGTGTGTGAACGTATGGTTGTGAAGGTGTGTGTGTGAGCGTATGGTTGTGTATGTGAGCATATGGTTGGTTGTGTGTGTGTGTGTGAGCATATATGGTTGTGAAGGTGTGTGTGAGCGTATGGTGAGTGTGTGTGAGTGTATAGTGAGTGTGTGAGCGTATAGTGAGTGTGTGTGAGCGTATAGTGAGTGTGTGTGAGCGTATGTTTGTGAAGGTGGTTGTGAATGTGTGTGTGTGAGTGCATGGATGTGAAGGTGTGTGTGAGCATATGGTGAATGTGTGTGTGAGCGTATGGTTGTGAAGGTGTGTGTGAGCGTATAGTGAGTGTGTGTGTGTGTGTGTGTGTATGTGTGTGTGAGCGCATGGTTGTGAAGGTGTGTGTGAGTGTATGTTTGTGAAGGTGTGTGTGAGCGTATAGTGAGTGTGTGTGTGTATGTGTGTGTGAGCGCATGGTTATGAAGGTGTGTGTGAGCGTATGTTTGTGAAGGTGTGTGTCAGTGTATGGTTGTGTGTGTGAGCGTATGGTGAATGTGTGTGTGAGCGTATGGTGAGTGTGTGTGAGCGTATGGTGAATGTGTGTGTGAGCGTATGGTGAGTGTGTGTGTGAGCGTATGGTTAGTGTGTGTGAGCGTATGGTGAGTGTGTGTGAGCGTATGGTGAATGTGTGTGAGCGTATGGTTGTGAAGGTGTGTGTGAGTGTATAGTGAGTGTGTGTGTGTGTGTGTGTGTGTATGTGTGTGTGAGCGCATGGTTGTGAAAGTGTGTGTGAGCGTATGTTTGTGAAGGTGTGTGTCAGTGTATGGTTGTGTGTGTGAGCGTATGGTGAGTGTGTGTGTGTGTGTGTGCGCGCATGGTTGTGAAGGTGCGTGTGTGTGTGTGTGAGCGTATGTTTGTGAAGGTGTGTGTGAGCGTATGGTGAGTGTGTGTGTGTGTGTGTGTGTGTGTGTGTGTGTGTGTGCGCGCATGGTTGTGAAGGTGTGTGTCAGTGTATGGTTGTGTGTGTGAGCGTATGGAGAGTGTGTGTGTGTGCGCACGCATAGTTGTGAAGGTGTGTGTGTGTGTGAGCGTATGTTTGTGAAGGTGTGTGTGAGCGTATGGTGAGTGTGTGTGAGCGTGTGGTTGTTAAGGTGTGTGTGTACCCTTCACTGGCCATGGAGGAGTTGCGTGAGGGTGACATGTCGTAGTCAGAGTCAGAGCGGTAAAGAAACGACTCTCTCCTCTGAGACTGAGAGAAGATGGGGCGCAGTGTCAGCCCAGGACTGCCCTGGAGTTCCCACGGAGAAACACCATTCTCCACCTCACTGAAGACACACAGCGAGAGAGACAGACAGTTACAATAAACTACAAAAATCTATTACAATATTCAAACATGCACAAAAACACCCTTCATCTTTCACAGAACAGAGTAATTTATGGCAGAATAAAACAACTATCTTTATATAACTGTGTGTCTAACTGTATACCTGTGCATAACTGTATATCTAACTGTATATAACTGTGTATCTAACTGTATATAAATCTGTATATTTAACTGTATACCGGTGCTTAACTGTATATCTAAATGTATATAAATCTGTATGTCTGTGTATATGCCGTATTTTCCGGACTATAAGCCGCTACTTTTTCCCCCACGATTTGAACAATGTGGCTTATACTGAGGTGCGGCTTTTCTGTAGATTTTACTTCACCCATCAGGGGGCGGAGCAGAAAGTTAATCAGGTGGTAGGTCAAAGTTGTAAATCAAAGAAGAAAGTGCTCATTTTCATTTAGCACATGCAAGCAGGTGAGGACTTTTACTTTCTGAACCTGGAATTGACACCTCTGCCTGTATATAACTGTATATCGAACTGTATACCTGTATATAATGCTATATCTATATATCTATGTATATAACTGTATATCTACCCGATCTGAACATCTGAACCACAGCTACTGCTGTCAGAGTATGACCAAAAGCAAGACAAGAACACACACTGAGGACTCAATCTGGATATTTATTGAACTTAAAAATTCAGCATTCTGAGCTTTACATAAAACAATTCTGACCAGAGAAAACTAAAAAGCATGGCATGGCCTGTTTTAACATGGTGGATCAAACTATGTTAGATTACACACAATAATCCCTCAGAACATGTTCACCAAGCTACTGGACCTGGGTCTCACTTGGTCACTGGACCAATCGCCCCGGTCGGACTAGGACACAACTCCTCTCCACTCTGAGCACTGGTGTTAGGGTTATAACCCCTATCAGATGAGGTCAATAAATCCCTCATATGTACCTCAAGCACAGACATTTAACTAAATCTCGTAAGCCCACTGGATTCTGCAGATTTCTGTGGCAAGTCGCTCATCCAACGTTTCTTATGTAAAATCAAACAGAATGGCATTAGATATAATACAGGAGGTTTCCCTTCTGTCTGCCACGCCCCCATCCTCAGCGTTTCCACCTGTGTCTCATTTACTTCCCTGGGTTTTGTGTATTTATTTTCTTTCTCTCGATTGGCACATCGACTCTGGAACTCCCTCCCTTCTCCAGTTAAACATTCTGCTTCTTTTTCCACCTTCCAAACAAACTTAAAAACATCTCTCTTTATACTGGCCTATAACACTCCCCTTACCTTCTATACCTGACTCCAAACCCTTACACCACTGTCTACTCCATCTATACTGGCCTATAACACTCCCCTTACCTTCAATACCTGACTCCAAACCCTTACACCACTGTCTACTCCATCTATACTGGCCTATAACACTCCCCTTACCTTCTATACCTGACTCCAAACCCTTACACCACTGTCTACTCCATGTATACTGGCCTATAACACTCCCCTTACCTTCATTACCTGACTCCAAACCCTTACAACACTGTCTACTCCATCTATACTGGCCTATAACACCCCCCTTACCTTCTATACCTGACTCCAAACCCTTACACCACTGTCTACTCCATGTATACTGGCCTATAACACTCCCATTACCTTCTATACCTGACTCCAAACCCTTACACCACTGTCTACTCCATGTATACTGGCCTATAACACTCCCTTTACCTTCAATACCTGACTCCAAACCCTTACACCACTGTCTACTCCATGTATACTGGCCTATAACACTCCCCTTACCTTCTATACCTGACTCCAAACCCTTACACCACTGTCTACTCCATGTATACTGGCCTATAACACTCCCCTTACCTTCTATACCTGACTCTAAACCCTTACACCACTGTCTACTCCATCTATACTGGCCTATAACACTCCCCTTACCTTCTATACCTGACTCCAAACCCTTACACCACTGTCTACTCCATGTATACTGGCCTATAACACTCCCCTTACCTTCTATACCTGACTCCAAACCCTTACACCACTGTCTACTCCATGTATACTGGCCTATAACACTCCCCTTACCTTCTATACCTGACTCCAAACCCTTACACCACTGTCTACTCCATGTATACTGGCCTATAACACTCCCTTTACCTTCAATACCTGACTCCAAACCCTTACACCACTGTCTACTCCATGTATACTGGCCTATAACACTCCCCTTACCTTCAATACCTGACTCTAAACACCTACACCACTGTCAACTCCATGTATACTGGCCTATAACACTCCCCTTACCTTCAATACCTGACTCTAAACCCTTACACGACTGTCTACTCCATGTATACTGGCCTATAACACTCCCCTTACCTTCAATACCTGACTCCAAACCCTTACACCACTGTCTACTCCATCTATACTGGCCTATAACACTCCCCTTACCTTCAATACCTGACTCTAAACCCCTACACCACTGTCTACTCCATGTATACTGGCCTATAACACTCCCCTTACCTTCAATACCTGACTCTAAACACCTACACCACTGTCAACTCCATGTATACTGGCCTATAACACTCCCCTTACCTTCAATACCTGACTCTAAACCCTTACAACACTGTCTACTCCATGTATACTGGCCTATAACACTCCCCTTACCTTCTATACCTGACTCCAAACCCTTACACCACTGTCTACTCCATGTATACTGGCCTATAACACTCCCCTTACCTTCTATACCTGACTCCAAACCCTTACACCACTGTCTACTCCATGTATACTGGCCTATAACACTCCCTTTACCTTCAATACCTGACTCCAAACCCTTACACCACTGTCTACTCCATGTATACTGGCCTATAACACTCCCCTTACCTTCAATACCTGACTCTAAACACCTACACCACTGTCAACTCCATGTATACTGGCCTATAACACTCCCCTTACCTTCAATACCTGACTCTAAACCCTTACACCACTGTCTACTCCATGTATACTGGCCTATAACACTCCCCTTACCTTCAATACCTGACTCCAAACCCTTACACCACTGTCTACTCCATCTATACTGGCCTATAACACTCCCCTTACCTTCAATACCTGACTCTAAACCCCTACACCACTGTCTACTCCATGTATACTGGCCTATAACACTCCCCTTACCTTCAATACCTGACTCTAAACACCTACACCACTGTCAACTCCATGTATACTGGCCTATAACACTCCCCTTACCTTCAATACCTGACTCTAAACCCTTACAACACTGTCTACTCCATGTATACTGGCCTATAACACTCCCCTTACCTTCAATACCTGACTCTAAACCCTTACACCACTGTCTACTCCATGTATACTGGCCTATAACACTCCCCTTACCTTCAATACCTGACTCCAAACCCTTACACCACTGTCTACTCCATGTATACTGGCCTATAACACTCCCCTTACCTTCTATACCTGACTCTAAACCCTTACACCACTGTCTACTCCATGTATACTGGCCTATAACACTCCCCTTACCTTCTATACCTGACTCTAAACCCTTACACCACTGTCTACTCCATCTATACTGGCCTATAACACTCCCCTTACCTTCTATACCTGACTCCAAACCCTTACACCACTGTCTACTCCATGTATACTGGCCTATAACACTCCCCTTACCTTCTATACCTGACTCCAAACCCTTACACCACTGTCTACTCCATGTATACTGGCCTATAACACTCCCCTTACCTTCTATACCTGACTCCAAACCCTTACACCACTGTCTACTCCATGTATACTGGCCTATAACACTCCCTTTACCTTCAATACCTGACTCCAAACCCTTACACCACTGTCTACTCCATGTATACTGGCCTATAACACTCCCCTTACCTTCAATACCTGACTCTAAACACCTACACCACTGTCAACTCCATGTATACTGGCCTATAACACTCCCCTTACCTTCAATACCTGACTCTAAACCCTTACACGACTGTCTACTCCATGTATACTGGCCTATAACACTCCCCTTACCTTCAATACCTGACTCCAAACCCTTACACCACTGTCTACTCCATCTATACTGGCCTATAACACTCCCCTTACCTTCAATACCTGACTCTAAACCCCTACACCACTGTCTACTCCATGTATACTGGCCTATAACACTCCCCTTACCTTCAATACCTGACTCTAAACACCTACACCACTGTCAACTCCATGTATACTGGCCTATAACACTCCCCTTACCTTCAATACCTGACTCTAAACCCTTACAACACTGTCTACTCCATGTATACTGGCCTATAACACTCCCCTTACCTTCAATACCTGACTCTAAACCCTTACACCACTGTCTACTCCATGTATACTGGCCTATAACACTCCCCTTACCTTCAATACCTGACTCCAAACCCTTACACCACTGTCTACTCCATGTATACTGGCCTATAACACTCCCCTTACCTTCTATACCTGACTCTAAACCCTTACACCACTGTCTACTCCATGTATACTGGCCTATAACACTCCCCTTACCTTCTATACCTGACTCTAAACCCTTACACCACTGTCTACTCCATGTATACTGGCCTATAACACTCCCCTTACCTTCTATACCTGACTCCAAACCCTTACACCACTGTCTACTCCATGTATACTGGCCTATAACACTCCCCTTACCTTCAATACCTGACTCCAAACCCTTACACCACTGTCTACTCCATGTATACTGGCCTATAACACTCCCCTTACCTTCAATACCTGACTCCAAACCCTTACACCACTGTCTACTCCATGTATACTGGCCTATAACACTCCCCTTACCTTCAATACCTGACTCTAAACCCTTACACCACTGTCTACTCCATGTATACTGGCCTATAACACTCCCCTTACCTTCAATACCTGACTCCAAACCCTTACACCACTGTCTACTCCATCTATACTGGCCTATAACACTCCCCTTACCTTCAATACCTGACTCTAAACCCCTACACCACTGTCTACTCCATGTATACTGGCCTATAACACTCCCCTTACCTTCAATACCTGACTCTAAACACCTACACCACTGTCAACTCCATGTATACTGGCCTATAACACTCCCCTTACCTTTAATACCTGACTCTAAACCCCTACACCACTGTCTACTCCATGTATACTGGCCTATAACACTCCCCTTACCTTCAATACCTGACTCCAAACCCCTACACCACTGTCTACTCCATGTATACTGGCCTATAACACCCCCCTTACCTTCAATACCTGACTCCAAACCCTTACACCACTGTCAACTCCATGTATACTGGTCTATAACACTCCCCTTACCTTCAATACCTGACTCTAAACCCTTACACCACTGTCTACTCCATGTATACTGGCCTATAACACTCCCCTTACCTTCAATACCTGACTCCAAACCCCTACACCACTGTCTACTCCATGTATACTGGCCTATAACACCCCCCTTACCTTCAATACCTGACTCTAAACCCTTACACCACTGTCTACTCCATGTATACTGGCCTATAACACTCCCCTTACCTTCAATACCTGACTCTAAACCCTTACACCACTGTCTACTCCATGTATACTGGCCTATAACACTCCCCTTACCTTCTATACCTGACTCCAAACCCTTACACCACTGTCTACTCCATGTATACTGGCCTATAACACTCCCCTTACCTTCAATACCTGACTCTAAACCCTTACACCACTGTCTACTCCATGTATACTGGCCTATAACACTCCCCTTACCTTCAATACCTGACTCTAAACCCTTACACCACTGTCTACTCCATCTATACTGGCCTATAACAACCCCCTTACCTTCTATACCTGACTCCAAACCCTTACACCACTGTCTACTCCATGTATACTGGCCTATAACACTCCCCTTACCTTCAATACCTGAATCTAAACCCCTACACCACTGTCTACTCCATGTATACTGGCCTATAACACCCCCCTTACCTTCTATACCTGACTCCAAACCCTTACACCACTGTCTACTCCATGTATACTGGCCTATAACACTCCCCTTTCCTTCATTACCTGAATCTAAACCCTTACACCACTGTCTACTCCATGTATACTGGCCTATAACACTCCCCTTACCTTCAATACCTGACTCCAAACCCTTACACCACTGTCTACTCCATCTATACTGGCCTATAACACTCCCCTTACCTTCTATACCTGACTCTAAACCCTTACACCACTGTCTACTCCATGTATACTGGCCTATAACACTCCCCTTACCTTCAATACCTGACTCCAAACCCTTACACCACTGTCTACTCCATGTATACTGGTCTATAACACTCCCCTTACCTTCTATACCTGACTCCAAACCCTTACAACACTGTCTACTCCATGTATACTGGCCTATAACACTCCCCTTACCTTCAATACCTGACTCCAAACCCTTACACCACTGTCTACTCCATGTATACTGGTCTATAACACTCCCCTTACCTTCAATACCTGACTCTAAACCCTTACACCACTGTCTACTCCATGTATACTGGCCTATAACACTCCCCTTACCTTCAATACCTGACTCCAAACCCTTACACCACTGTCTACTCCATCTATACTGGCCTATAACACTCCCCTTACCTTCAATACCTGACTCTAAACCCTTACACCACTGTCTACTCCATGTATACTGGCCTATAACACCCCCCTTACCTTCAATACCTGACTCCAAACCCTTACACCACTGTCTACTCCATGTATACTGGTCTATAACACTCCCCTTACCTTCTATACCTGACTCCAAACCCTTACAACACTGTCTACTCCATGTATACTGGTCTATAACACTCCCCTTACCTTCAATACCTGACTCTAAACCCTTACACCACTGTCTACTCCATGTATACTGGTCTACTTTATTTTACTCCAACATCAGCTCCCAATATGTTACTATACTTCATGACCTCTTCCCATTTACAGCTTTATTCTCATTGTCTGTTGCCTGTGCTTTTTTGTTTCCATCTGTCTGTTCTGCTACTCTTAAATGTAAGTGTCTTTGGGTTCTTGAAAAGCGCTATACAAAAATAAATAATAATAATTATTATTATTATTATTATTATTATTATTATTATTATTATTTTCCCCTGCCCTGTCCTCCCTCGTCTGTCATTATACGCGCGTCCCTCCTTGCTCTCCTTCTCTTCCGTGATTCCTGGTTGTCTCTATGCCTGGTTATATTCTTAGTTTTGTCTCTAGTCGCTGTTGTTAGTTCTTGTTTCCTCCCCTTTGCCCTACTGCTCTGCTCTGCATTGTCTGCTTGTTATGATTAGTATTGTTATGATTAGTATTGTTATGATTAGTATTGTAAGTTTCCCTAGTGCTCACATTTATCTTTGTTTATGTTCTCCGGTGTCTGTTTAGTTATTCTGGTTGTCTTTTGTACTCCACTCTCACTTTAGTCATTGCTCCCCTTGTTATCATTTTCCCCTTTTCGTTCTCATAGCATGTGTTGTTGTAATGTTGTTGTAATGTTGTTGTAATGTTGTCTGTTCGTGTCTCCTGCTTGGTGTCGCTCCTTTGCCCTCAGGTATGTTTTGTGTTCAGGTCCCTCTCCCCTATGCTGGTATGTTTTGTGTTCAGGTCCCTCTCCCCTATGCTGGTATGTTTTGTGTTCAGGTCCCTCTCCCCTATGCTGGTATGTATTGTGTTCAGGTCCCTCTCCCCTATGCTGGTATGTTTTGTGTTCAGGTCCCTCTCCCCTATGCTGGTATGTTTTGTGTTCAGGTCCCTCTCCCCTATGCTGGTATGTTTTGTGTTCAGGTCCCTCTCCCCTATGCTGGTATGTTTTGTGTTCAGGTCCCTCTCCCCTATGCTGGTATGTTTTGTGTTCAGGTCCCTCTCCCCTATGCTGGTATGTTTTGTGTTCAGGTCCCTCTCCCCTATGCTGGTATGTTTTGTGTTCAGGTCCCTCTCCCCTATGCTGGTATGTTTTGTGTTCAGGTCCCTCTCCCCTATGCTGGTATGTATTGTGTTCAGGTCCCTCTCCCCTATGCTGGTATGTTTTGTGTTCAGGTCCCTCTCCCCTATGCTGGTATGTTTTGTGTTCAGGTCCCTCTCCCCTATGCTGGTATGTTTTGGTTATTCTTTGTTTCCTCCGCTAACCCCGCATTCTCGTTCTAGGTTAAGTTATTTTGTTATAGTCTCTCGTTGTATTTGTACCCCATTACTGCATCTTCGTGTCCCTGCTCGTGTTATATTAGTATATGTTTCAATAAACCCGCCTCTCCCCCATTTGTGTCTGGCCTCTAGTTTAACCATTACATAGAGTTAGTTATTCCCATACATAGTTCCTTATTTCCGTACTCAGCACTAGGCATAACTGACCTTTGGATCGTCCGTGTGCATGTTAAAATCCCCAGATACATATATCTGTAAATTCATGAGTGTGTGTGCGTGTGTGTGCGTGTGCGTTTACCTGTCTGTATCAGCATGTGTTATGGCAATCCGTGGTGGGACGCGCAGGGGCAAGGTTGTGGGGCGGGGCATTATGCTAAGAACTTCAGGTGAGCGTGCACGTGGGCGGAGCCAACATGGTACCTGGGTAGAAACACCACATCAACCATGTGAAACCTGCAAAGGCTTAATGGTCAGAACCAACTTGCAAAATAGCGAGCCAGGGGTGTCCAAATCGTTAGCAGTGAGGGCTAGATTAGGTGAGGTGAAAACGTGTGGGGGCCGATCAACTGGCAGTACAGATGTTAATAATACTGAAATTACTGATGCTGCAATCTCTGATCATTTGATCAGAGCTCTCCACAGCACTAACACAGTCTCCCAAGGATCAATTATTGGGCCTTTACTGTTCAACCTATATATTCTTCTATTACCACATATCATTAACAAACATGGTATTAGTTATCATCCTATATATTCTTCTATTACCACATATCATTAACAAACATGGTATTAGTTATCATCAATATGCAAATGACACTCAACTTTACATTTCTCTAGAATCTAAAGCCCTAAAATCAATTAGCTCACTGTTTGAGTACATAGGTGATATACAGACATGGATGTCTGACAAAGAGAAGACAGAGGTTCTTGTTATTTAAAGCAAATGAATCTGAAGGTAAACAATGTGTTAAGAACTTGGGCGTCACTTTTGATAATGAGCTCAGCTTTAAATCTCACATCATGACTACATACAAGACAGCTTATTTTCACCCTCGACACATCGCTAAGGTCCGAGATATGCTCTCTCCTGCTGACAGTGAAAAACTTGTCCATGCATTTATCACATCAAGGCTAGATTATTGTAACGCTGTTCTATCTGCTCTTTCAAAGAGCTCTATTTCTCACCTACAGAGAGTTCAGAATGCGGCTGCAAGGGTTCTGACCCGCAGGAGAAAGAGAGATCATATTACACCTGCACTCCACTCACTGCATTGGTTACCTGTCAGCTTTAGAATAGATTTTAAACATCTTATTTTTTACTACATTATTTATTGTTGTTTTCTTTCTTTCTATTTTAATAATTGACATTTTATTTTATTACCTTATTTTATTATGCTTGTTATGTTTTTATGTTGTATTTATTCTGTAAAGCACCGAGTTGCATATATGTATGAAAGGTGCTATACAAGATTATTATTATTATTATTATTATTATTATTATTATTATTATTATTATTATTATTATTATTATCTTCTGGTGAAATAGAAAATGCTGTGGTCAACAGGCAGTGGTCCAGTGGGCCGCATTTGACCCATGGGCTGCACTTTGGATACCCCTGTTCTAAGAGTACTGAGCTCCTTATAAGTGCACTTAACTGTAGACCCACTTATCTCGGTCATCTGTCTCTATGACACTAATTTCAGACTATTACAGACTAGTTTCAATCACAATCACACACACACACACACACACATATATATATATTTATGTATTTCAACTATTTTGTAAGATTGATTGTAAGAAGGCCAGAATTTACCTGCAGGCTAGAAGAGAGTCTTCTATTTCGCCCTCGTCGAAACTCTGCAGCCAATGTGCTACCAGATGTGTAAGAGCGGCTGTAGCGTGCTGACTCCGCCTTCTCCCCGTCTCCAGGTGTCTCGTTACCCTATAGAAACATGTCAAATATGCCTCGTTACCCTTTTGAAATGTAAAATATACAAACAAGAACAGAGGTGTTGCTGGACAAAATGATGCAACAACACAGTGTCTATGAGGTCACACCAACACGACCTCTGTGAGGTCAGGTCACATCAACACGACCTCTGTGAGGTCAGGTCACATCAACACGACCTCTGTGAGGTCACATCAACATGACCTCTGTGAGGTCAGGTCACATCGACATGACCTCTGTGAGGTCAGGTCACATCAACATGACCTCTGTGAGGTCAGGTCACATCAACATGACCTCTGTCAGGTCAGGTCCCATCAATATGACCTCTGTGAGGTCACATCAATATGACCTGTGTGAGGTCACATCAATATGACCTCTGTGAGGTCAGGTCACATCAATATGACCTCTGTCAGGTCAAGTCGCATCAACATGACCTCTGTGAGGTCAGGTCACATCAATATGACCTCTGTCAGGTCAGGTCACATCAATATGACCTCTGTCAGGTCAGGTCACATCAATATGACCTCTGTCATGTCAGGTCACATCAACACGACCTCTCAATTTCATGAATTTGAGAGAATTTTATGAAGGTTTCCTCTAGCTATTTGAATAGTTAAATACATTTCATAGTTGCTTTTGCTTACTACAGAAAATTTGATTTAAAAAGTTAGATATCTGAGTTCAGCCACATGAAGTCTGTTACATATATGCACCGGATGGATTACTCACAATGCTAAAGTCCACTTCCAAACTAGAATGATATCAACAGAACCATACAGCTTTGAGTACTAAAATCTTTGAACAGTGTCTGTACAATGCTGGCCAAAAGTATTGGCACCCCTGCAATTCTGTCAGATAATACTCAATTTCTTCCAGAAAATGATTGCAATCACAAATGCTTTGGTATTAATATCTTCATTTATTTAGCTTGCAATTAAAAAAACACAAAAGAAAATGGAAAAAAAAGTCAAATGAATTATCATTTTACACAAAACTCCAAAAGATCAGGCTAGACAGTGGTCACCCAGCACACGGTCTGTTCACTATTATACCATCTGGCAGGAGACTTCACAGCATCCAAGCTAGAACGACCCGGCTACTGAACAGCTTCTATCCACAGGCTGTCAGGCTTCTGAACAAACTGTGAGGCTGGAAAACCTAATTTGAATTTTATATACTTTATTTATTCTGATATCGCTGCTATACACTGTGTGTATGTTGTGAGTATATTCTCCGTTTTTGTACTGTTTTTGCCACTATATGTGATGCTGCCCTGCTGTAGAATTATTATTATAATAATATTTCAATGCATGTTATGTTCCAACATGATGTACAAATGACAAATAAACTTGAAATGGGCCGGACAAAAGTATTGGCACCCTCAGCCTAATACTTGATAGGCTGATACCGCTTCCGGAAACCATCAATGAGTTTCTTACAATGCCCTGCTGGAATTTTAGACCATTCTTTGGCAAACTGCTCCAGGTCCCTGAGATTTGAAGGGTGCCTTCTCCAAACTGCCATTTTGAGATCTCTCCACAGGTGTTCTATGGGATTCAAGTCTGGGCTCATTGCTGGCCACTTTAGAAGTCTCCAGTGCTTTCTCTCAAACCATTTTCTAGTGCTTTTTGAATTGTGTTTTGGGTCATTGTCCTGCTGGAAGACCCATGACCTCTGAGGGAGACCAGCTTTCTCACACTGGGCCCTACGTTATGCTGCAAAAGTAGTTGGTAGTCTTCAGACTTCATAATGTCATGCACACAGTCAAGCAGTCCAGTGCCAGAGGCAGCAAAGCAACCCCAGAACATCAGGGAACCTCCACCACATGTTCTCTTTCTTTGAAGGCCTCATTGATGCCTTTTCCCAAAAAACTCTACTTTTGTCTCATCTGACCAGAGAACATTCTTCCAAAATGTGTTTGGCTTTCTCAGGTAAGTTTTGGCAAACTCCAGCCTGGCTTTTTTATGTCTCTGGGTCAGAAGTGAGGTCTTCCTGGGTATCCTACCATGGAGTCCCTTTTCATTCAGACGCCAACGGATAGTACGGGTTGGCACTGTTGTACCCTCGGACTGCAGGCCCAATTAAACTTGTTTGGATGTTAGTCGAGGTTCTTTATCCACCATCCGCACAATTGTTTGTTGAATTCTCTCTCCAATATTTCTTTTCCGTCCACATCTAGGGAGGTTAGCCACAGTGCCATGGGCTTTAAACGTCTTGATGACAATGCGCACGGTAGACACAGGAACATTCAGGTCTTTGGAGATGGACTTGTAGCCGTGAGATTGCCCATGCTTCCTCACAATTTTGCTTCTCAAGTCCTCAGACAGTTTTTTGGTCTTCTTTCTCTTCACCATGCTCAATGTGGTACACACAAGGACACAGGACAGAGGAGGAGTCAACTTTAATCCATTTTAACTGGCTGCAAGTGTGATTTTGTTATTGCCACCACCTGTTATGTCCCACAGGTAAGTAACAGGTGCTGTTATTTACACAAATTAGAGAAGCATCACATGATTTTTCCAAAGGGTGCCAATACTTTTGTCCACCCCCTTTTTTTATGTTTGGTGTGAAATTATATCCAATTTGGCTTTTTGACTATTCTTTTTGTGGTTTTTCTTTGAAGATAAAATAAATGTACGTTTTAATATCGTGATATTTGTAATTGCAATCATTTTCTGGGAGAAATGAAGCATTAGCTGACAGATTTTCTGGGGTGCCAATACTTTTGGTCAGCACTGTACATGTGTAAGTTTATGGACACAAGAGGGGGTGTGTCTACACGAGAGGGGGTGTGTCTATATGAGAGGGGGGGTGTCTACATGAGAGGGGGGGTGTCTACATGAGAGGGGGGTGTCTACACGAGAGGGGGTGTGTCTATATGAGAGGGGGGGTGTCTATATGAGAGGGGGGGTGTCTACACGAGAGGGGGGGTGTCTACACGAGAGGGGGGGTGTCTACATGAGAGGGGGGGTGTCTATATGAGAGGGGGGGTGTCTACATGAGAGGGGGGGTGTCTACATGAGAGGGGGGGTGTCTATATGAGAGGGGGGGTGTCTATATGAGAGGGGGGGTGTCTACATGAGAGGGGGGGTGTCTATATGAGAGGGGGGGTGTCTACATGAGAGGGGGTGTGTCTACATGAGAGGGGGTGTGTCTACATGAGAGGGGGGGTGTCTATATGAGAGGGGGGGTGTCTACATGAGAGGGGGGGTGTCTATATGAGAGGGGGGGTGTCTACATGAGAGGGGGGGGTGTCTACATGAGAGGGGGGGTGTCTACATGAGAGGGGGTGTGTCTACATGAGAGGGGGGTGTCTACATGAGAGGGGGTGTGTCTACATGAGAGGGGGGGTGTCTACATGAGAGGGGGGGTGTCTACATGAGAGGGGGTGTGTCTACATGAGAGGGGGTGTGTCTACATGAGAGGGGGTGTGTCTATATGAGAGGGGGGGTGTCTACATGAGAGGGGGTGTGTCTACATGAGAGGGGGGGTGTCTATATGAGAGGGGGGGTGTCTACATGCTTCTCATCTGAACTGCAGAACTGTAGCAGCAGTTGCTAGGCAACAAAGCCCTGTTAAATCCCTTTTCTAGGTTTGCAGCTGAAGCTGTCTGGACTCCCAACACTAAAGTTAGTACTAGGATTAGGGTTAATACTAACTAACATCCCCCCCCCCACACACACACACACACACACATGCATGCACATACACGCACATATGCACACATACGTATCTAGAGTGTGGGTTAGGGTCATCATAGTGTAGAGTCGAACCCCGGAGCTCGACCTCAGTACTCGACATATTCGGAGTTCGATGGAGCTTGAACAAAACTTTGGAATCCGACCCGAGTCATGTGACTTTTGTAAACAAAATACAGTTCGTGCTTCGGTCACATCCCACTAGTTGGCGTTGCTGTTCAGTGGGTTGTAAAGCAGTTTGAGGCTGTGCTCCAAGCTTTTGCTGTATATTTGTTGTTTTTTGTGTTTTTTGTACTGTTTTAGGAAAAAAACATGGGTCCCAATAAAGACATAACGGTAAAGCAGAAGAGGAAAACTGTAAGAACAACAATAGAGTTGAAAAAGGTGATCATACACAAGTATGAAAAAGACATTTGTGTGACAGACTTAGCATTGGAATTCACCTTGATGGATTAATCTGTTTTCAGTTATTTCTTAAGGAAAAACTGATTCGGAACTCGACTGCATCGCTTCTTGACCCTCCTTCTGGAACAAATTAGCGTTGGGTTCCAGGTTTTTACAGTGCATATCTACGTTTGTTAGGGTCGTGGTGGTGTATATCTACGGTTGTGGTTAGGGTCATGATGGTGTATATCTATGATTGTGGTTAGGGTTGTGATGGTGTACATCTACGGTTGTGGTTAGGGTCGTGATGGTGTACATCTACGGTTGTGGTTAGGGTTGTGATGGTGTACATCTACGGTTGTGGTTAGGGTCGTGATGGTGTACATCTAGGATTAGGAGGCTGAGTTTCTCAACAGCACAATCTTCAGTAGTGCTGCCCCTCAAACACACACCATACTCCCATACACACACACACACACACACACAAGCACCCACACATTTCACATACATATTACTGCAGTACACTTCTCACAAGCTGAGTTTCCAGTAGTGTTGTGTCGCTCACGAACGACTCGTTCGAATAAATGAATCATTTGAGTGAAAGAACTGAATCAAATCACTTCCTCAGCTGATTCGTTCCTTTCTCAGTTCAGTAGTTGAGCTCAGCAGTGACCGTGCAGGCCAGCAAGGGAACTGCTGTGTGGTCTGTGAATCACCGAAACACCCGCAAATCTGGAGGCAGAGACTCTCATTGCGAGGGAACTGTGCTTACTCAGTGATTCGTTCACTGAACTGAGGGCTCTTGTTCACTCTCTGATTCGTTCACTGAACTGAGGGCTCTCGTTCACTCTCTGATTCATTCACTGAACTGAGGGCTCTCGTTCATTCTGATTCGTTCACTGAACTGAGGGCTCTCGTTCACTCACTGATTCGTTCACTGAACTGAGGACTCGTTCATTCTGATTCGTTCACTGAACTGAGGGCTCTCGTTCACTCACTGATTCGTTCACTGAACTGAGGGCTCTCGTTCACTCACTGATTCGTTCACTGAACTGAGGGCTCTCGTTCACTCTATGATTCATTCACTGAACGTACTGTAACTGTGATTCACCCAGAGAATTGTTGCTAAGGACGTGAATCACGTTTGCGCTGCTCTCACTCACATTTTCTTTTTGATTGCACATTTAAGTTGATATTTTGTTCTGAATGTACAGTTTTTAATCTTAATTTTGCTCTTAATTTAATATTTATTTTGCACTCAGTTGTAGGTTAGTTCATACTTCTTTTTTGTATTATGTTACAGTGATCCTGCGCCACTTCACGCTTCAGCTTTTGCGAATTCACTCTTTCACGGGTTTTTATAAGATATTAATGGGGAAAAATAATTCCTGAACACCTTCCTCTATACCTGGACACCTCCCTCCATACCTGAACACCTCCCTCCATACCTGAACACCTTCCTCTATACCTGGACAACTTCCTCTATACCTGCCCCCCCATACCTGGACATCTCCCTCTTTACCTGCCCCCCCTCTATACCTGGACACCTCCATCTATACTTGGACACCTCCCTCCATACCTGAACTCCTTCCTCTATACCTGAACTCCTTCCTCTATACCTGAACACCTCCCTCCATACCTGAACACCTTCCTCTATACCTGGACACCTTCCTCAATAATGCTGCCCCCCCTTCCCCATACCTGGACATCTCCCTCTTTACCTGCCCCCCCCCCCCCCATACCTGGACACCCCCCTCTATACCTGAACACCTTCCTCTATACCTTAACTCTGTATAAGTGGACACCTTCCTCTATACCTGCCCTCCCTCTATACCTGAACACCTTCCTCTATACCTGGACAACTTCCTCTATACCTGCCCCCCCATACCTGGACATCTCCCTCTTTACCTGCCCCCCCTCTATACCTGGACACCTCCATCTATACTTGGACACCTCCCTCCATACCTGAACTCCTTCCTCTATACCTGAACACCTTCCTCTATACCTGGACACCTTCCTCAATAATGCTGCCCCCCCTTCCCCATACCTGGACATCTCCCTCTTTACCTGGCTGACTCCCTCTTTACCTGCCCCCCCCCCCCCCCATACCTGGACACCCCCCTCTATACCTGGACACCTTACACCAGGGCTATTCAACTATATTTATCTGCGGGCCAGATTTGACAGAGAGCTCTGACCTGTGGCCAGAAATTTGTTGTTTGGGGGGGGTGGCAAACGTAATTTGTTGACGGGGGGGGTGTGGTGGCAAACGTAAAGCCTGGTTAATTATTATAATATACTTGACGCGGCGAAAATTACATAGTCGCTGTGGCTCCGCCCGTGCGCGAGCGCCTCGCGCGCTGTCGTGCACCTCTCGAATTTTGTGGAGTTTTGTGGAATAGTGGAGTTTGGAGTGTGACTGTTTGAGGTTGTGGGCAGGTGCCTTTTATACTGTTAACGACTTCAAATAGGTGCCATTAATACAGGTAATGAGTGGGGGAAAGAGGAGCCTCTTAAAAAAGAAGTTACAGGTCTGTGACAGCCAGAAATCTTGCTTGTTTGTAGGTGACCAAATACTTATTTTCCACCATTATTTGCAAATAAATTCTTTAAAGTCAGACAAAATGATTTTCTCAATTTTTTTTCACATTTTGTCTCTCATAGTTGAGGTCTACCTATGATGTCAATTACAGGCCTCTCTCATCTTTTTAAGTGGGAGAACTTGCACAATTGGTGACTGACTAAATACTTATTTTCCCCACTGTACAAATGTTTTAATTCCACCTTATAAAGGTGTATGAACCCTGAAAACGTGACTTTGTCCATCGCGCTGAAGCGCGGCACGCGTGGGAAGTTACAAAATTCGCGCACGGGCGGAGCCACAACGATTACGTCATTTTCGCCGCGCGGACCCTCGCGCCGCTCGCGGCACGTCAAGTATAAACCAGGCTTAAACCAGGCTTTAATTTTTCTCCGCGGGCCGGATCTGGCCCGCAGGCCGCCAGTTGAATAGCCCTGCCTTACACTATACCTGAACACCTTCCTCTATACCTGCCCCCCCTCCCCCATACCTGGACATCTCCCTCTTTACCTGGCTGACTCCCTCTTTACCTGCCCCCCCATACCTGGAGACCCCCCCCATACCTGCCCCCCTCTACAACTAGACACCTCCCTAACCCTCTCTGCATCTCCAGTACTACCACACTGAGCACTGGGGTCACATGAACTTTCAACACCAGCTCCATACCCAAAAATCACAATGCAGTACATATTTGTGTGTTTGTGCTATTAGCATGTCTGTTAAAGCATAACAATGCAGTACATCTTTGTGTGTTTGTGCCAGAGACCGTATATATAAGTGGACTGGACGACACGAGTGAAAAGTGAAGCCTCCGTGAGTCAGCTGCCCTCTAGTGGCTGGCTGCAGTACAACTTTTAACCCCGCCCATTCCCATGTAAGTGAACGGGCTGGACGAGAAACTTTGAATATTTATTACATGTAAAAAGTTTTTTGAGCAATTATATTTTGTCAATTCTATAAGACCCCATTGCGTTAGTATCTCTCCCAGTGTTTTTCTCTACGATAAACAGATTTTATAGAAGATATTAAGTGTTATGTTATTTAAAGGGGTGTGGCGATAAGGTGATTGACAGCTGCGTTGGTTGACATCTAATACCAGACGCTCAAACGTGAACGCGCTCAACAGCAAAACTCTATCAAAACTCTCGACAGCAGTATTAAAACCTTTTACTAGGGATGCACCGAAAATTCGGCCACCGAAAATTTTCGGCCGAAATGGCTTAAATTTGCATTTTCGGTTTTCGGCCGAAATACTTTCATCACCGAAACAACACGGCCGAAACAATGTGCTGTGATGACGCAAGCAAAAATCGCCACCTGCACGCGCTTATTTGGATAAAGCTAGCAAAAAAGTTTTCCAGTGATGGCGCCAAGGCAAAGGACATTACACCAAAAATTATGGAACTCGCTGCCTTAGACGATCAGCCGTTCTCTGTCGTAGGGATTTCGTAGGCTAATAGAGCACATTGAGCCCCGTTATGTTTTGCCGAGCAGACGACATTTCTCAGAAGCGTGTTTACCTGAGCTGTTTAATGTTGTTGCAACTCACGTCACGTTTTTATGAGAGAATTTATATTTATCTTCCAGGCCAGTCAGTTATAATTAAATTTAACTCGTATAAAATACATATATTTATCCTCTCAGATAAAAACGGTCTGCAAGCGAGTTAAATTTAATTAGTGGTCGGCCGTTGTCAGCGTTATCGTCGTTATCGGCCCACCACTAATTTTATTTTATAATATGCATTACTGTAATGTCAGTGCTAAATAAATAAATTTTGTAGTTGATTTATTCTTTGAATAGCAATGCCTTGATTTTAGTGAGGTTAGCCATAAATCCAATGTTACTAATAATTGGCATAATGTAGGCTATTTCGGTGTTTCGGTTTTCGGCTTTCGGCCTTGGTTTCCTAATTTTCGGTTTTCGGTTTCGGCTAAGAATTTTCATTTCGGTGCATCCCTACCTTTTACCTTTGTTTATTTTGTAAAACGTCAAAAGTGTCTATACTGGTGGGCGTATCCTAACGAATGTCGGGGCGGAGATACGGTCTCTGATGGAGATACTGTCCTGCCTACCGGTTCTAATGCGCATGCTCTGGCTCCAATTTTCATCTACTGCGCAAGTGCATCCAAGATGGCGGTGTCCGTGCGGCCATCTTGGTGGCTTCAAAAGTTCACAATGGGAGTCAACGGCGACATACCGTCCATTATATATACAGTCACTGGTTTGTGCTATTAGCATGTCTTAAAGCATAACAATACAGTACATCTTTGTACATCCACTCTGTGATTTGTAGATCATCTGTACTTTCATAGTTACTGTATGCACTTATATTCTTGTGAGGTAGGGTTAGAGTTCGGGTTTAGGGTCAGGGTGTTACTATATTTCATCTATAGCTGTAATTACAATTAAATTACAATGTCTGTGTGAGTAGATTTTGACCATTACAAGCCTGTTCAACCAGGACTGGGACCCAGGGATGATCTTCCTCTCGGAGGGAGGGGCTCATACACACAGACACACACACACACACACGTGTATATATATATATATATATATATATATATATATATATATATATATATATATATATATATATATATATAAATGTAGTGGTAAATGTACGATCTGGTAAATGTGGTATGTACGCTCCTCTGCCGTGTATATACTAGTGGTGGGCCGTTAACAGCGTTCGTTAATTTGATACTCTTATCGGGCGATATAACAATGATCGCCGTTAATCTAATCTTAAAGTTGGGTTGGGAACTGGGTCAAAATGGGTAAGCAAACTATGATGACTTTCAACTTGATAGTTTAGTTCGGCTGTATTCCTAACCAAATTGCACAGTAGGGGCGAGAACGAGTTTTCAAACCTGTGAATTACAAATCGTACGTGTGTTTACATGGATACGGCCATGAAGTCGCCAGGTTTGCTTCATGGAAAATTCATTTTTAGGAACGTAAAGTGTTACCGGAGCGGAGCTCGGAGCGGTCGTTTTCCGCATGGTCCTAGTGCTAGATTTGTCGCTATTTAAATATTTCTTTTTAACCATTAAAACTGCAGAGGACCAAAACCGGCTTTTGAAAAAGTCCCCCCCAAATTACGTCCGTGAGGTTAAATGTACTAAATGTTAGCTTACATTTTAAAAATCATGTTTAGCTGAATAAACATGTTATCAACCCCTTTTAATGTACAGTATGTAGGCTTACAAATTCATGTTTAACTGAATAAACGAGTAGCCTACATTTTATTGAGCATGTTTTTTTCTTCAAGTATCAAAGTAGAACAGCTTTCTCAAGCAGTCATTGATGCATTTAGGAAACAGGAGATGAGCCCCTGGTCTAATGCACCCTCTGTATTAGGAAACCCTATCTCAAAAACTGACTTTTAGTCATTACTTGGGTAGCACGCATATGAGCCATTTTAATATAGATTAATCTAGATTAATCTAGATTAACTTCAAGATTTCAGTGAGATTAATCTAGAGTAAAAAAATACGCATTAATTTCGATTAATTAATTACAGGGAAATTAACGAACTAAAAAAACTTACGCATTTTAACGCATTTAACGCATGAGACACTTTTGCACCGTGGAATGTTTCTCAGTGCACAAGTTCCAGACATACAGATTATATGGACGCACAATAAAATGAGCATGATGGATATGACTGAAGAGGCTTCACTGGTGGATGGGAAATTAAAATATAAGAAACTTCCAGATGGAAGTACAAACAAAAATAGTGTTATTTACACTTTATGTAGGAATGAGTTCACTTATCACAGGAGCACTTCCACCCTTCGTTACCACCTTAATGTAAAACATGTTG
Source organism: Brachyhypopomus gauderio (assembly GCF_052324685.1). Taxonomy (NCBI): domain Eukaryota; kingdom Metazoa; phylum Chordata; class Actinopteri; order Gymnotiformes; family Hypopomidae; genus Brachyhypopomus; species Brachyhypopomus gauderio. Next base: position 609,527 of record NC_135230.1, read on the forward strand.
GGCTAACGCGCAGGTCAGTAATGATAACTTAGCTGCTAAATGTATTCCTAGTACGAGCAGTGTCGCCAGTCAACACTCGACCACATGTCGGGGTTCAAATAAAAAAATGCCAAAATGCCAAAGTCCACGTCAGACAAATTGACTAATTCAGTGGCGAGATGGATTGTTGTGGACTGTAGACCACTCTCTGTGGTCAAAGGCTTAAGACAAGAAGTGCTGCAAATTGCGTCATCTGATGTAAGTTACGAACTGCCGTCCAGAAAGACGATGTTGAAGAAAATCCAGCAGCTGTATGATGAGGAAAGAGAAGTATAAGCATGCTCATTTGCTTTGAGCATGCAGAAGATCACTTCTAGGCACTATGGAGATGCCTGTGTAGAGGACTTTATGGCTGTGGCAGAGGCCTGGGAAATTAAAGAAAAAGTCTACCATCTTGAATGGTATTAACATCTGATTTACATCAGTTCTTCTTATTCTTCCAATATCCTGAGCAAAGCTCCCAAAATAAAAAATTTTTGGTCAGAATGTTCAGTGTTCTGAAAACTGTTTGCTCTGTTTTCTGCACTCATCTATTGGACTGGTGGAAAAATAAACAAGATGTTGAAGTTTATGCTTATGTTCATTGATTCATTCATCATTCAAACTTAAATTAATATTTCTCATGTTAAATATTGACATGAAAGAAAGAAAAAAACCGCTCTAGGGTTAGCGGTTAGGGGTTAGGATTAGAGGTTAGGTTACAGAATTCAGGAGGACCTGAGATCAGTTAGTGTTAGAGGTTAGGGGTTAGGGTTAGAGGTTAGGGTTAGGTTACAGAGTTCAGGAGGATCTGAGATCAGTTCTCTGAATCCAGTTCTCAATTCTCTGAACAACAAGTATAATGATTCAACACAACAGGCAAACCTGTGTATGTCAAAATACCCTTTGAATAATAACAGGAACTGTGGGCGTGTTGGACAGGTGTGAACAGTCATGTCAACAATGTACGTTTCCCATCAGTGGTCAAGTCCTATATGCGCTGCTTTTAACGAACACACTCTGTTCCTCACTAACACACACACTGCTCTTCACTAACACACCCTGTTCCTCACTAACACACACCCTGTTCCTCACTAACACACACCCTGTTCCTCACTAACACACACACTGCTCTTCACTAACACACACCCTGTTCCTCACTAACACACACACACTGCTCTTCACTAACACACACCCTGTTCTTCATTAACACACACCCTGTTCTTCATTAACACACACCCTGTTCTTCACTAACACACACCCTGTTCTTCATTAACACACACCCTGTTCTTCATTAATACACACCCTGTTCCTCACTAACACACACCCTGTTCCTCACTAACACACACCCTGTTCCTCACTAACACACACCCTGTTCCTCACTAACACACCCTGTTCCTCACTAACACACACCCTGTTCTTCACTAACACACACACTGCTCTTCACTAACACACACCCTGTTCTTCACTAACACACCCTGTTCCTCACTAACACACACCCTGTTCCTCACTAACACACACCCTGTTCCTCACTAACACACACCCTGTTCCTCACTAACACACCCTGTTCCTCACTAACACACACCCTGTTCTTCACTAACACACACACTGCTCTTCACTAACACACACACTGCTCTTCACTAACACACACCCTGTTCCTCACTAACACACACCCTGTTCCTCACTAACACACACCCTGTTCCTCACTAACACACCCTGTTCTTCACTAACACACACACTGCTCTTCACTAACACACACACTGCTCTTCACTAACACACACCCTGTTCCTCACTAACACACCCTGTTCCTCACTAACACACACTGCTCTTCACTAACACACACTTCTCTTCACTAACACACACACTGCTCTTTACTAACACACACCCTGTTCCTCACTAACACACACACACTGCTCTTCACTAACACACACCCTGTTCCTCACTAACACACACCCTGTTCCTCACTAACACACACCCTGTTCCTCACTAACACACCCTGTTCCTCACTAACACACACTGCTCTTCACTAACACACACTTCTCTTCACTAACACACACTTCTCTTTACTAACACACACACTGCTCTTCACTAACACACTCTGCTCTGGAAGACGCTCAACAGTGTTCTGGACACTATGAAAGGACTATGACATTCAAAAGCACGAGAACTTCTAAGAAGACAGATCCTGCTCAATTAGATAGAATTCACCCATCAATGACGTTGCCTTCATAGGTATGAGTATTGTGTGATTCTGCAGGAGTGGAGTGTGGGGACACTGTGTACATTTATGGAATGCAGTTCTCTTTTCCAGAGTGACTTGCATATTTGTCAGTATTAGTGTTCGTGTTAGCGGGAAACCCCGAGTTGGGGTGACACGCTCCGTGCTCTGCTGAGCTAGAGAAACTCCTATCAGTGTATGACTCCAGCGTGTATGCGTGTATGTATTGTGCGTATGTGTGTTTGTGTGTATGTGTGTATACACAGGTACAGTGTGTGTGTGTGCATACACAGGTACAGTGTGTGTTAGTGTGTGTGTGTGTACACAGGTACAGTGTGTGTTAGTGTGTGTATATATATGTGTGTACACAGGTACAGTGTGTGTGTGTGTGTGTGTGTGTGTGTGTGTGTGTGTGTGTGTGTGTACAGGTACCTCTTCTCCAGTCACAGTCAGAACACTGCGGCTTTTCTTCATTCTGATTGGCTGGTTCTTCCCTCCGGAACGAACCGGAGCTGAACCCAGACAGCACAACAGGTGGAGAGCCAGGTCGTGCTGGGGTCACGCAGGGGTCACATCAGAGTTACACCCTCAACCCAATCATCTGTTAGCCCGTCTGTGATCAAACAAAAGAACCCACGTCTGTCCTGTAGGAGACACGCGTGCCCTGTAGGAGACACGTCTGCCCTGTAGGAGACACGTCTGCCCTGTAGGAGACACGTCTGCCCTGTAGGAGACACGCGTGCCCTGTAGGATAGCTGGAAGCTGCTTTCTTCAGTCAGCAATCCTGAACTTGTTTTGATGTCCAGCTTAAGGAGACCGAAAACACCATCATAACAACGGTCATCTCACCACCACTTTGGACGCAATGATGATCCTGGTCCGTCTTGATTCATAACAAAAAAGATGATGAATTATATTTCAGACTCTTCAATAAATGTTCAATAAATGTGGTAATCCTGGTCTGTATTGGTGGCTGATTGCAAATTATTTATCCAGGTTGAAAACTGGTATATTCTTGCACCAAAATTCAGATAAGCAGTCCCAGTTCCTGTAGCTGGTTAATTCAACACTGCAGTGATGAAGGAGACTCCAGCTGCAACGCAAATATATTTGTGATTAGTAGCATTCAGTTTCACAGCTCATTGACAAAAACGGACCACACAGTCGTGCTTAACTATAAAATGCAGGCAGCTTTCCAAAGCTCAACGACACCAGGATGCATGACAAACGGGAATGAAATAAGTGTAACCATGGCCGTGCCGTGATAAGCCGTCACACCCACTAACGCAGACATATGAGCGCACACTACCCACACCACACGTGCGGAGCATTAAAGCAGGAGACGCGCGGACAGAGCCACGGTACCGCAGAACGGCCACTCTAACGGACGGCGGGACACACGCATCCCGTTACCGTCGACAGCACCGCGGCATGACAGCTCGACACAACCGACATGGAGATACGCGCGTCGAAACGAGCCCCGAGCAATCCCATTAATCTTTCCGTGGAGAAAGATCCTCTCACCTTGATCTCGGCCACGTCGATGGGTGAAAGGGTGGCTGAAGGAGAGGATGGCGCGATTTTCTCCGTTTCTGCAGCCTGATGGTGGCGCTGTGCTCGACTAAAAAGGTTGTGGTGAATATCCATGATGTCTGTCCGAGCGTGTCCCTCCTCTCCGGTACCACCGATACCAAACACATATACCGATCAGGATTCGTGCGAGGGATCTGTTTCTTACTAACAGATGCACATGATACCGCAAGAGACTGAATGAAAGAAATTCATTATATTATTATTCCATGTTATATTCCAATCGCACAAAAAGATAACTTGAACATTTTAAAGATAAAAATAATAAAATGAGTTCGATAAACTAGTAGCCATATCGTATTATTTGCACGGAGAAAGGCTTTCTGTGTTAAAATTTTCTGCAGTGCTATTGAAATTGCCCAATATTGTAAACAGTAATAAACCCCACATCATAGGGTTTAGGTTAACACTGGCAACCCAACATCACCCCAGAGAACTCGTGACATCATAGAAGTGTGCATCCCCATAGAACACAACACTGACTCATAGAACACAACACTGACTCAACACTGACTCATAGAACACAACACTGACTCAACACTGACTCATAGAACACAACACTGACACAACACTGAGTCATAGAACACAACACTGACTCATAGAACACAACACTGACTCATAGTTCACAACACTGACTCATAGAACACAACACTGACACAACACTGACTCATAGAACACAACACTGACTCAACACTGACTCATAGAACACAACACTGACACAACACTGACTCATAGAACACAACACTGACTCAACACTGACTCATAGAACACAACACTGACTCAACACTGACTCATAGAACACAACACTGACACAACACTGACTCAACACTGACTCATAGAACACAACACTGACTCATAGAACACAACACTGAGTCATAGAACACAACACTGACAACACTGAGTCATAGAACAACACTGACACAACACTGACTCATAGAACACAACACTGACTCATAGTTCACAACACTGACACAACACTGACTCATAGAACACAACACTGACTCAACACTGAATCATAGAACACTGACTCATAGTTCACAACACTGACTCATAGTTCACAACACTGACTCAACACTGACTCATAGAACACAACACTGACTCCTAAAAAACACTGACACACTTACTGCTAGAACACAACACTGACTCAACACTGACTCATAGAACACAACACTGACTCATAGAACACAACACTGACACAACACTGACTCATAGAACACAACACTGACTCAACACTGACTCATAGAACACTGACTCATAGTTCACAACACTGACTCAACACTGACTCATAGAACACAACACTGACTCCTAAAAAACACTGACACACTTACTGCTAGAACACAACACTGACTCAACACTGACTCATAGAACACAACACTGACTCATAGAAAACACTGACTCATAGTTCACAACACTGACTCATAGAACACAACACTGACTCAACACTGACTCCTAGAACACAACACTGACTCAACGTTCACAACACTGACTCCTAGAACACAACACTGACAACACTTACTCCTAGAACACAACACTGACTCAACACTGACTCCTAGAACACAACACTGACAACACCTACGCACTATGTTGTCAGTTAGTTCACAACACTGACTCATAGAACACCTACGCACTATGTTGTCAGTTAGTTCACAACACTGACTCCTAGAACACAACACTGACAACACCTACGCACTATGTTGTCAGTTAGTTCACAACACTGACTCATAGAACACCTACGCACTATGTTGTCAGTTAGTTCACAACACTGACTCATAGAACACCTACGCACTATGTTGTCAGTTAGTTCACAACACACACTCCTCCTGATTATTACACACCTGCACCATGTTGGGTTTGTTCATATCTTGCATTATATTAAAATTTTTCTTGCACGTGAAAACCCCGGTGTGAACAGGTGTGAACAGGTGTAAACAGGTGTAAACAGACTGCCCTCAGATCACCCAAACTGCATAAGTAATCAGAGATATCATTTCATATCTGCACAAAATAACAAACAGAAATATCTGTGCTGACAAGTTGCATTTCACACAATTATACTGAATGTCTGGCATCTTACATTAAAGATATAACATGTTCCCCTGAGTCAGAATGTATTACAATCTAATTTAAGTTTGTTACAAGGTCAAAGGGTTAAGGTCAAAGGTTATGGTTTCTTAAGAGGCTGCGCACTGCAAATGAAGTCCAATGAATTCTAAAACCTTTAAGAAAATTATAAGATAATAATGGGGAGTAGAGGAGGGACGCCAGGGAAACCGGGGTCATCGTCCAGGGTAAACTGATTCAGCTAATGAAAAGAACCTTCATGTAGTTCCTCTGCATCTTCTGCTGTTCCACTGTGGAGAGGAGAGCTGTCTTCCCACCATGCAGGACATCTACAAGAGATGGAGAAGGAAGCAAACTCTCCCCTGGACCTCTCACACACTCACACCACACACACTCACCCCTCACACTTCCTGTTTCAGCCTCAGACATTGGGAGAAACACTGGAGCACTTGAGCCAGAATCACCAGAGTGAAGTTTTTATTCACTGGTCAAACTGGTAACACCAGCAACACCCACACAACACACACAATCCCAGTTCATCACCAGAGCTCCATGAGCTTATAGAACTGTATGGACCTTCTCTCTATGGACCTCCTTAAAGAATCTTCACTCTTTAGGTCTGCACATTTACAATTTGCGCTATATTTATATTCATATTTAAATGTGTAATTCTACTCACATCCTCTTCCAAGGTTTGGACACTAAACACCTTGTACATTTTTTGTAGTTTTATATTCTGCATTTTTGCCCGAGTGCTTGTGTAATTGTACTCTGTATAATTTATGTCTGTGTCTTTGTCCATTTACGCAGCACTGGAGAAGCAGTCTGTTTCCTTATACTGTACAACCTTGAATTGGTGTAATGTCAATAAAGCCAAATAGAAAAGATTATCAGTAATAAGGATGTGACCTTCAGTACTTTGTGAAACAGAGCTAAAGAGCACACACAGCAGCATGTTCACAGCAGAGCTTTTACTTAGCAACACAAGTAAAAATACAATAAAGAAGTATGAACCTATACATGAACATCTGGCCAGAGAAAACCAATCACTCAACTCTGACTGGCTGCAGGGTGGCAGAGATGTCTGCCAGATTAACCAATCAGCGCACTTGCATACATGGACCCTGCAGGAATGGGGACGCTGAAAACATCTCAGGTGAACATCGCTGTATTTAACAGTGTCCTCACTTAACCACTCCAGTGGTTCGGATGCAGAACTCTCATCAGTGTAACTAGGGTTCTTGCAAGCTCACTTCTCTCTATTTAACAGCAGGGGGCATCATGCGCCAAGGGAAATTAGTATTTCACTTTGTACATCAGCCAATCACATAGTGTGGTTTCTCTCGGTCAGCCAATCACAAAGTGTGGTTTCTGTCCATAACTAAAACAGCTTTATCTGAAAGGCATCAGCACACACCACTTACTGGATTTATTTTCTGCATGTTGATCCTAATCACTCAATCAGCAAGCGAATAAGTGGGGAGGAGAAAACGGACCATTGAGGGAGAGAACAGAACAAAACTTCAACAGCAACACAGAAGCACAGAGAGAAGAGAGTCATACTACACCGAGGCTGGGCCTGGCACCCCAGAGCTGTGGTAGTTGGGGGTCGTTTCTGGACCAGCATTAAGCTCTGGCCCATCTCAGTCCTTACCACATGGTGAATCATGTATGTTAGCTCTGGGATATTAGCACATGTGCCTGACGTCACCAGCAGGCTTGCAGACATACGTGTGCACTGGAACACGCACTTAAGGGGGATCCTTCTACATCAACAGATAATCTGTGTCATGGCTATCAAAAACTTCTAATCTTTCTCACCGTTCTGTTCCAAAATCCTGTGCCCATTGACAAATTTAAACTCTAATGCTGCCTGAAATCTAACCCTTTAAGTAAAAAAAAAGTCAAAACCAAGAGTCGACAGACACAGAAGAGTGGAACACACGTGTGTGCGTACTCCACATTACCACCCAGTCAGGAACAAATGTAAGCTAGGGGAGGGGGGGAGGTTAAGGAGGAAGAAATAGTTTTGAAGGGGGTGTGTCTGGCTTTATTGGGGGGAGGTGCTTGGCTGTTGGGGTCTTGTTGAGGAACAGTGTTCATTTGGCTTCCGAATTTCCAGTCTTCAGTTCCTCATACTGAGGCTCCTCCTCTTTCACCTGAGGCTCCTCCTCTTTCACCTGAGGCTCCTCCTCTTTCTCTACCTCTTCATCTGTCTGAGTGTTGGGCACCCACAGGCCGGAGTCAATGCAACGCTTCATATGGAGCTTGGCCTCCTGCTCACAGACACACCACATCAGTCCCACACCACAGCACACTGTAATAAAAGTGACAGTCTGTCTCACAGCCCCTCAGACTCACCGTGGGGTCCATTTTACTGATGGCTTCCTGAAGCATCTGAACATCTTTTTCATCAAAGCACTTCTGCATTTCCTGTTTAAAAAAGGACACCAATCACCAAACACCAAAGTTGTTCTAAAAGTTTAAGAATTTTGTTGGGACCAATAGTGCATGCAGTTCATTTTGAGGTGATGGCAAAAGTGATACAAGGAAGTGGAGTAATACACCACATCTGAACACCAGATGACTGGGTCAGGTCAGGCTTTACCAGGGGCAGTCAGATGTAGACCTACACTGGGTCAGGTCTGGCTTTACCAGGGGCAGTGAGTCGTAGACATACACTGGGTCAGGTCAGGCTTTACCAGGGGCAGCGAGATGTAGACCTCCACTGGGTCTGGTCAGGCTTTACCAGGGGCAGTCAGATGTAGACCTACACTGGGTCAGGTCAGGCTTTACCAGGGGCAGCGAGATGTAGACCTACACTGGGTCAGGTCAGGCTTTACCAGGGGCAGTGAGTCGTAGACATACACTGGGTCAGGTCAGGCTTTACCAGGGGCAGTGAGATGTAGACATACACTGGGTCAGGTCAGGCTTTACCAGGGGCAGCGAGTCATAGACCTCCACTGGGTCAGGTCAGGCTTTACCAGGGGCAGTGAGATGTAGACCTCCACTGGGTCAGGTCATTACCAGGGGCAGTGAGATGTAGACATACACTGGGTCAGGTTAGGCTTTACCAGGGGCAGCGAGATGTAGACATACACTGGGTCAGGTCAGGCTTTACCAGGGGCAGTGAGTCGTAGACCTACACTGGGTCAGGTCAGGCTTTACCAGGGGCAGTGAGATGTAGACCTCCACTGGGTCAGGTCATTACCAGGGGCAGTGAGATGTAGACCTACACTGGGTCAGGTTAGGCTTTACCAGGGGCAGCGAGATGTAGACATACACTGGGTCAGGTCAGGCTTTACCAGGGGCAGTGAGTCGTAGACCTACACTGGGTCAGGTCAGGCTTTACCAGGGGCAGTGAGTCGTAGACCTACACTGGGTCAGGTCAGGCTTTACCAGGGGCAGTGAGTCGTAGACCTACACTGGGTCAGGTTAGGCTTTACCAGGGGCAGTGAGTCGTAGACCTCCACTGGGTCAGGTTAGGCTTTACCAGGGGCAGTGAGTCGTAGACCTCCACTGGGTCAGGTTAGGCTTTACCAGGGGCAGTGAGTCGTAGACCTCCACTGGGTCCAGACCGCCCGGGCCAAGACGCTTTTGCTTCTCCTCCTCCTCGTACTCCTTCATGGCCTTCTCAATGCGTATCTTCGCTCTGCCACGGACACGCTCCTTAAACGACTCCAGCTCATCGTTGAAGGCATCCTGGTACTGCTGATCTGCTGTCTGAGACACACAAACACCATGAAAACCTGCATACAGCAGTAAAAAAGTGATCACACTAGTGATCACTAGGGGGCTGTGGTACACACATGCCCAGAGTGGTGGCCAGCCCTAGCCCAACAGCCTATGACTGCCTACCCAGCTCAACGCTTCCCTAACCAGGAGGTTAACGTAAACTAACCTTCTGAGGCTGGAGCATCTCTAAGGGTTTGAGGAAAAACTCACCTTGATCTTGGTGAAGAACTGACGGAAGCAACCACGAGGATCCACCTTCAGACTCTTGGCCAGCTCCAGAATAAACTGCATCACAATTGTCTGATGTGCCACCTGCTCCATGAGGGCATGTTTCTGAAACACACACACAGGAGGGCATGTTTCTGAAACACACACACAGGAGGGCATGTTTCTGAAACACACACACACACACACACACACACACACACACACACACACACACACACACACACACACACACACACACACACAGAGGAGGGCGTGTTCCTGAAACACACACACACACAGAGGAGGGCATGTTCCTGAAACACACACACACAGAGGAGGGCATGTTCCTGAAACACACACACACACACACACAGAGGAGGGCATGTTCCTGAAACACACACACACACACAGAGGAGGGCATGTTCCTGAAACACACACACACACACACACACACACACACACACACACAGGAGGGCATGTTCCTGAAACACACACACACACACACACACACAGAGGAGGGCATGTTCCTGAAACACACACACACACACAGAAGAGGGCATGTTCCTGAAACACACACACACACACACACAGAGGAGGGCATGTTCCTGAAACACACACACAGTGTGTGTAGCAGCTCCGTGTTGTACCTCCTCAACCTCCAAGTCAATGCACATGATGACCAGGTAGTTTGCAGTTTCCTCACACACCAGGTGAGGGTGATCAGACAGATACTTCTGACTGTCATCCCAGCGTCGCAGCATTCCTGCACACACGCACACACACACACACACACACACACACACACACACACACACACACACACACACACCTCACTTTTTTAATGGTTAAATACCTAGAGCTAAATAACCAGTTAACCTTTAGAAATATCCCACACACATGTAAACAAACAAGTCTCTTACCGAAGTGCTTTATCTGTTTTTCATATTTCTCCACAAAGGTCTTGTGTTTCTGCTCTTTCTCCTCCTCAGTGTCCTCCGTCACCTCAGACTTCACGTTCACCACACTCTGTTAAAGCCAGAAGGGGCTGGAGTGAGCACGGGCGGCCAGGAGTGCGAGGACGAGTGAGGGAGAGGACTCTTGAGTAGCTGCACTCTTTGCTGTAATGGAGCACCGTGTGTTTCTCCGCTGGGAGACCTGGTCAGCTCACCTTGCTGAAGCCATCTCTGCTGAGTGTGTCCACGTTCCAGGGCTGCTTCTTCTCGTCTCGACGGTAGTCCTCCAGCTTCTTCTCGCAGCTCCTCTCCTCCCTGCGCAGCTGTTTCTCCTGGGCCCGCGCTGCCTCCAGCTCCCGCTTGGACTCTTCTGTGGAGGCCTGTGCCAACTCCTGCACCTTCCTCTGAGCCTCCACCAGCTTCCTCCTGCTCTCTGATAGGTTCTTCTCAAGCTCATCCCCTTTCTTCTGAAAGGCCTCCATCCGCTCCACCCGAGCCTGAAAGGTAGTGTTTTAAAAGGGCGTGGGAAATATAGGTTTTGCTCAAATTGGGCTACTAGCCTACATACTACTACATATCACTACATACTACTCCATATCACTACATACTACTCATGTACTGACTGGACGCCAAATCAATATACCAAATGCAAACAAAATTGTTTTTTCTGAATGCAAAAGATAGTGGATGCACAACTTCTGCCAAATACTCCAATACACAATCAAAGCCATGATGGTGTACTGCACCATGTGTTAGTGGCAGAAACATTCACACAGTGACCTCGTACTATGGTTTGTGTTTGTCTCAAAGTGGATATTATAACACACACTACTACAGTGACTAGTATACAGTACAAACTGGGTGAAAATGCCCTATACATTTACAGTGACAATATCAAGCCTCCCGAGGTTTCTTCCTATTCCCCACCATCATAGGGAGTTTTTCCTCGCCACTGTCGCCTTTGGCTTGATCATTAGGGTTCTGGACCCATAGTATTGTTAACCTTGTAAATCCTGTAAAGCGCTTTGTGACAACATGTGTTGTGAAAAGCGCTATACAAATAAACTTTGATTTGATCTATACAGTATGTGGTAGGATGTGTAGTGGTGGTGTTCAGGGGGCTCGGTTCAGGTGGTGGTGGTGTTCAGGGGGCTCGGTTCAGGTGGTGGTGGTGTTCAGGGGGCTCGGTTCAGGTGGTGGTGGTGTTCAGGGGGCTCGGTTCAGGTAGTGGTGGTGTTCAGGGGGCTCGGTTCAGGTAGTGGTGGTGTTCAGGGGGCTCGGTTCAGGTAGGGGTGGTGTTCAGGGGGCTCGGTTCAGGTAGGGGTGGTGTTCAGGGGGCTCGGTTCAGGTAGTGGTGGTGTTCAGGGGGCTCGGTTCAGGTAGTGGTGGTGTTCAGGGGGCTCGGTTCAGGTAGTGGTGGTGTTCAGGGGGCTCGGTTCAGGTAGTGGTGGTGTTCAGGGGGCTCGGTTCAGGTTGTGGTGGTGTTCAGGGGGCTCGGTTCAGGTAGTGGTGGTGTTCAGGGGGCTCGGTTCAGGTAGTGGTGGTGTTCAGGGGGCTCGGTTCAGGTAGTAGTGGTGTTCAGGGGGCTCGGTTCAGGTAGTAGTGGTGTTCAGGGGGCTCGGTTCAGGTAGTAGTGGTGTTCAGGGGGCTCGGTTCAGGTTGGGGCGACTCGTAACTGCCTCTTTACATAAACTCACAGAACTGGTAAAAGGACACCCAGCAAGCCAAACAAATACATGCAGGCTTGAGACAGGAAACGCCCCAGAAAAACACACCGGCCAAACTAACGGAACATAACGACTTCATGATATATTTTAATATGTAATTTTGGCAAATAAAAGGACAACGTTACTGGCGTGAGTCTGGCTAGGAGTCAAGGTGCCTAACTAGCGTGCTAACTAATTAGCTAGCTGTATGTACTTTGTCTGGACTCAACCACAATAACAGCTAAATCGTTTACTCGTACCGATAGTTTAACCTTTTACATGTACTTTAAATAACTTAATAATAATCGCCAAATAAGCGAGCAACGTTTCACACGGTCAGTTTGTTGGAAAATATGCTAACATTGCCAGCTGGCTAGCAGCCGGCTAATATGAGTTAGCGAGCGCACGAGGGGATAAAAGTGCCTGCAGCTCATGTTTGATGTTACCTGAACAAACCCAGTGTGTTAATGCTGGGGTGTGTGTGTGTGTGTGTGTTAATGCTGGGGTGTGTGTGTGTGTGTGTGTGTTAATGCTGGGGTGTGTGTGTGTGTGTTAATGCTGGGGTGTGTGTGTGTGTGTTAATGCTGGGGTGTGTGTGTGTGTGTTAATGCTGGGGTGTGTGTGTGTGTGTTAATGCTGGGGTGTGTGTGTGTTAATGCTGGGGTGTGTGTGTGTGTGTTAATGCTGGGGTGTGTGTGTGTTAATGCTGGGGTGTGTGTGTGTTAATGCTGGGGTGTGTGTGTGTGTGTGTTAATGCTGGGGTGTGTGTGTGTGTGTGTTAATGCTGGTGTGTGTGTGTGTGTGTTAATGCTGGTGTGTGTGTGTGTGTGTGTTAATGCTGGTGTGTGTGTGTGTGTGTGTTAATGCTGGGGTGTGTGGGTGTGTGTGTTAATGCTGGGGTGTGTGGGTGTGTGTGTTAATGCTGGGGTGTGTGGGTGTGTGTGTGTTAATGCTGGGGTGTGTGGGTGTGTGTGTTAATGCTGGGGTGTGTGTGTGTGTGTGTGTTAATGCTGGGGTGTGTGTGTGTGTGTTAATGCTGGGGTGTGTGTGTGTGTGTGTTAATGCTGGGGTGTGTGTGTGTGTGTGTGTTAATGCTGGGGTGTGTGTGTGTGTGTGTTAATGCTGGGGTGTGTGTGTGTTAATGCTGGGGTGTGTGTGTGTTAATGCTGGGGTGTGTGTGTGTGTGTGTTAATGCTGGGGTGTGTGTGTGTGTGTGTTAATGCTGGGGTGTGTGTGTGTGTGTGTGTTAATGCTGGGGTGTGTGTGTGTGTGTGTTAATGCTGGGGTGTGTGTGTGTGTGTGTGTTAATGCTGGGGTGTGTGTGTGTGTGTGTTAATGCTGGGGTGTGTGTGTGTGTGTGTTAATGCTGGGGTGTGTGTGTGTGTGTTAATGTTGGGGTGTGTGTGTGTGTGTGTTAATGCTGGGGTGTGTGTGTTAATGCTGGGGTGAGTGTGTTAATGCTGGGGTGAGTGTGTTAATGCTGGGGTGAGTGTGTTAATGCTGGGGTGAGTGTGTTAATGCTGGGGTGAGTGTGTTAATGCTGGGGTGAGTGTGTGTGCGCATGTGTTAATGCTGGGGTGTGTGTGTGTGTGTGTGCGCGTGTGTTAATGCTGGGGTGTGTGTGTGGGGGGGTGTGTGTGTTAAGCGCTTTGTGACAACATATGTTGTGAAAAGCGCTATACAAATATATTTGATTTGATTTAATGCTGGGGTGAGTGTGTGTGTGTGTTGATGCTGGGGTGAGTGTGTGTGTGTGTGTGTGTTGATGCTGGGGTGAGTGTGTGTGTGTGTGTGTTGATGCTGGGGTGAGTGTGTGTGTGTGTGTGTTGATGCTGGGGTGAGTGGGTGTTAATGCTGGGGTGAGTGTGTGTTAATGCTGGGGTGAGTGTGTGTTAATGCTGGGGTGAGTGTGTGTTAATGCTGGGGTGAGTGTGTGTTAATGCTGGGGTGAGTGTGTGTTAATGCTGGGGTGAGTGTGTGTGTGTGTGTGTGTTAATGCTGGGGTGAGTGTGTGTGTGTGTGTGTTAATGCTGGGGTGAGTGTGTGTGTGTGTGTTAATGCTGGGGTGAGTGTGTGTGTGTGTGTTAATGCTGGGGTGAGTGTGTGTGTGTGTGTTAATGCTGGGGTGAGTGTGTGTGTGTGTGTTAATGCTGGGGTGAGTGTGTGTGTGTGTGTGTGTGTGTTAATGCTGGGGTGAGTGTGTGTGTGTGTGTGTTAATGCTGGGGTGAGTGTGTGTGTGTGTGTTAATGCTGGGGTGAGTGTGTGTGTGTTAATGCTGGGGTGAGTGTGTGTGTGTTAATGCTGGGGTGAGTGTGTGTGTGTGTGTGTTAATGCTGGGGTGAGTGTGTGTGTGTGTTAATGCTGGGGTGAGTGTGTGTGTTAATGCTGGGGTGAGTGTGTGTGTTAATGCTGGGGTGAGTGTGTGTGTTAATGCTGGGGTGAGTGTGTGTGTGTTAATGCTGGGGTGAGTGTGTGTGTGTTAATGCTGGGGTGAGTGTGTGTGTGTTAATGCTGGGGTGAGTGTGTGTGTGTTAATGCTGGGGTGAGTGTGTGTTAATGCTGGGGTGAGTGTGTGTGTGTGTGTACCTGGTGTCTCCAGCGGAACAGGCTCGGTGTGTCGATGTTGGGGTGTGTATCGTCCTCGTCGTCCGACACCTCTATGTGGTCCCACACGCTGTAGTCGATGGTCGTCATTTCTGTGCTTTTGCAGTGCGATAAAGCCCCAAAGGCTCAAAACTCAGGTGAACCCAAAGTACCGACAGCCAAATCAATCACGACCCGCACCGCCGCTGCTGGAATGGACGAGCTGTTGTTCAGAAACGAGCCGCCTGGTCGGGTAATGGTTCAACTGGACCACCGCTTACTGTAGAAGAGTCTGGAAAACTCACTCACTTCCGCTATGACCTCATCACCCTGCGTCGAACCTGACGCGACAAAAACATTTTAAACGGCAGCGTTGTGCACGCGCGCTAGGCACGCGGCATAGTAACAGACAGAATGACCTCACATTATTTCTGAACGATACCTTAGAGATTTATAGGGGTACACATGAAAGCAACAGTTTCTCAGACTATCTCAGTGTTGCAAAATGTGAACGCAATAAGTGATAATACGCGTTTAACGTCATCTGGAAGAACGAAACAGTTTATTAAGAGCAGATGTTGTAATGAGCTTGTCTGTAATACATTCTTTGATACAGAACACAGTGATGTTGAGGGGCACAGCTACACACTGCTACTGGACTGTCACACACATGCACACACACATACATAAACACCCACACCATACACACACATACATAAACACACTCACACACACACATACATACACACACATACATAAACACCCACACCATACACACACATACATACATAAACACATACACACACACACACACTCTCTCACACACACACACACACTCTCTCACACACACACACTCCTTTGTTGAGTTTATGGCTGTGGACCACTAAGCACTCATCAGTATGAGAACATGGCAGACGTAAGGGAGGCAGATATTTCAGGTTTCCGCCACTAGAGGGACCACTCAAATAAGGTAGATAAGATCCCTTTGGCAGATTCAGGCTGTCAGTTCTAGTACTGCTTGCACCCTAACCCTAAACCCTAACCCTAACCCCTAACCCTAGATAATGCAGACCAGGGTGCAGAGCCTAACCAGCATTTGGGCTTGACCACAGCAGCACACAGGGCTCTGCACCCAGGGTCCACTGTGATGTGTTTGGGTCTGTAGTAACGTGTTTGGGTCCACTGTGATGTGTTTGGGTCCACTGTGATGTGTTTGGGTCTGTAGTAATGTGTTTGGGTCCACTGTGATGTGTTTGGGTCCACTGTGATGTGTTTGGGTCTGTAGTGACGTGTTTGGTTCCACTGTGATGTGTTTGGGTCCACTGTGATGTGTTTGGGTCTGTAGTAACGTGTTTGGGTCCACTGTGATGTGTTTGGGTCCACTGTGATGTGTTTGGGTCTGTAGTAACGTGTTTGGGTCCACTGTGATGTGTTTGGGTCTGTAGTGACGTGTTTGGGTCTACTGTGATGTGTTTGGGTCCACTGTGATGTGTTTGGGTCTGTAGTGACGTGTTTGAGTCCACTGTGATGTGTTTGGGTCTGTAGTGACGTGTTTGGGTCCACTGTGATGTGTTGGGGTCTGTAGTGACGTGTTTGGGTCCACTGTGATGTGTTTGGGTCTGTAGTAATGTGTTTGGGTCCACTGTGATGTGTTTGGGTCCACTGTGATGTGTTTGGGTCTGTAGTGACGTGTTTGGTTCCACTGTGATGTGTTTGGGTCCACTGTGATGTGTTTGGGTCTGTAGTAACGTGTTTGGGTCCACTGTGATGTGTTTGGGTCCACTGTGATGTGTTTGGGTCTGTAGTAACGTGTTTGGGTCCACTGTGATGTGTTTGGGTCTGTAGTGACGTGTTTGGGTCTACTGTGATGTGTTTGGGTCCACTGTGATGTGTTTGGGTCTGTAGTGACGTGTTTGAGTCCACTGTGATGTGTTTGGGTCTGTAGTGACGTGTTTGGGTCCACTGTGATGTGTTGGGGTCTGTAGTGACGTGTTTGGGTCCACTGTGATGTGTTTGGGTCTGTAGTAACGTGTTTGGGTCCACTGTGATGTGTTTGGGTCTGTAGTGACGTGTTTGGGTCTACTGTGATGTGTTTGGGTCCACTGTGATGTGTTTGGGTCTGTAGTGACGTGTTTGGGTCCACTGTGAAGTGTTTGGGTCCACTGTGATGTGTTTGGGTCTGTAGTAACGTGTTTGGGTCCACTGTGATGTGTTTGGGTCTGTAGTGACGTGTTTGGGTCCACTGTAATGTGTTTGGGTCTGTAGTGATGTATTTGTTTAAGGATGTAGGGAAAAACATACAAGAAAGTACTGGGAAGTGTTTGGAGAAATGTGTTGTAGTTCCATTTTCAAATTTGTGATTTAAAGGCAGGTGAGGCTTCAGAAATAAGTTTGCGATTAACTTTTAGACTTTTAAATAGCCATAATTTCCCTGAAGGACACATACTAAAGGGATCAATACAGTATACATCACCTGACGGACACATACTAAAGGGATCAATAAAGTATACATCACCTGAAGGACACATACTAAAGGGATCAATACAGTATACATCACCTGAAGGACACCTACTAAAGGGATCAATACAGTATACATCACCTGAAGGACACATACTAAAGGGATCAATACAGTATACATCACCTGAAGGACACATACTAAAGGGGTCAATACAGTATACATCACCTGAATGACACCTACTAAAGGGATTAATACAGTATACATCACCTGAAGGACACATACTAAAGGGGTCAATACAGTATACATCACCTGAAGGACACCTACTAAAGGGGTCAATACAGTATACATCACCTGAAGGACACATACTAAAGGGGTCAATAAAGTATACATCACCTGAAGGACACATACTAAAGGGGTCAATACAGTATACATCACCTGAATGACACCTAGTAAAGGGATTAATACAGTATACATCACCTGAAGGACACATACTAAAGGGGTCAATAAAGTATACATCACCTGAAGGACACATACTAAAGGGGTCAATAAAGTATACATCACCTGAAGAACACCTACTAAAGGGGTCAATACAGTATACATCACCTGAAGGACACATACTAAAGGAAACAATACAGTATACATCACCTGAAGGACACATACTAAAGGGATCAATACAGTATACATCACCTGAAGGACACCTACTAAAGGGGTCAATACAGTATACATCACCTGAAGGACACATACTAAAGGAAACAATACAGTATACATCACCTGAAGGACACATACTAAAGGGATCAATACAGTATACATCACCTGAAGGACACCTACTAAAGGGATCAATACAGTATACATCACCTGAAGGACATCTACTAAAGGGATCAATACAGTATACATCACCTGAAGGACACCTACTAAAGGGGTCAATACAGTATACATCACCTGAAGGACACCTACTAAAGGGATCAATACAGTATACATCACCTGAAGGACACATACTAAAGGGATCAATACAGTATACATCACCTGAAGGACACATACTAAAGGGATCAATACAGTATAAATCAAAACAAATCAGTCAGTATCTCAGAGAAAGTTGCTGAATTTGATCACTAGGTGGAGCTGGTGGACATGCGTGTTTTTCCACATTTTCCAGGCGGTGAGACATTCTGAAATAGCCACCAGTATAACCCAGGCCATGCAGTAGCATATAATCTACTTATTTACAGACATATAATTAAGAATGCTTTGTATTTACATATTGTATTTGTATGTTTTGGTCAGTCAGTGAACTCCACACTTACAAGTCTGTTCCCTCACAGTGATTTTGCACATTTTGTGTTTGTTAGATTTGTTTTGCTGTTAGATTTAAATAAGTATTTCTAGTTTTTCAATAGGCCTACTATTTTATTTTTATGAAAATATATTTCAGTGTGTTATGTGTTATGTTTGTATAGGATGAAACATAATTTCAGACACAAGTACACATACACAGACAACTTGTTGAGTTCTATGAAGAGTGTGTGTCTGTGTGTGTGTGTTTGTGTGCGTGTCTGTGTGTGTGTGTGTTTGTGTGCATGTTTTGTGTGTGCGTGCACTCTAAACCAGTCGGACACTCAGTAACAGAGGCGCCAGAGATCCTTAAGAATCAAAGGCAAGGGGCGGGGCCAGGGAGGAAGTGTCTACCTGAAAATACAGGTGTGCACTACAATCAAAGCCCTGCTCACTAAAATGACTGACTCCCAATACTAAACACAGGGCGCCCCAGCGAGGATGTCTGTGTGTGTGTGTGTGTGTGTGTGTGTGTGTGTGTGTGTGTGTGTGTCCGCCAGTAGGATTTGTGGATTTCCAGTGGCAAACAGGGCAGAGGAAATGTGGCGTTGAGCAGCTGTCTGTTTGGGAATGTAAAGAAAGGAAGTTACATAAAGCTTTAGCCACTGCTAATCTGCTAACCCAAACCTGCTAACCTCAACCTTGCTTCTTAGCATAGTTAGTGTGAACTAGCACTAGTACTGGTGTTAATGTTGGGTTATTTCATGCTGCACTATAAGGTAACTGCACATGTGTGGATTTATACAAGTGTGTTAGGGTTATGTTTGTTATCCTAACTGTTATAAACATTAATGTTTAGGATCAGTGAGCTAGCTTGCTCTATCAAAAAATCTTTCCTTTTGGTTACTGGGGTAAATGGTTTGCTTAAGCAGTATTTACATATTTTTATACGCATATAAAAAGTCAAATGGCCTCCCTAATAAAAGTAATAGCAGTAGTGGGTGTGTGTATTCTGTCTGTGTGTGAGGAAACTGTCCTCACTCTGTGTGTGAGGAAACACTGTCCTCACTCTGTGTGTGTGAGGAAACTCACTCTGTGTGTGAGGAAACTCACAAATGGTTTTACACAATGGTGGGGACAGTAGGCCTGGCAAATACTATGTTTCTAAAGCAGTAAAGTTGAATATAAGTGTACTAAGTGTGATTAGAAAATGTACTGTCTCAGTGTCTTTAAGATGTGGGAGGGGTGGGGGGGCTGAGACAGTGAGAGATTGAGAAGGGGGTGGAGAGAGAGAAGGGAGAGGGAGGGGATAGTGCGGGAGGGAGGGAAAGAGAGAGAGAGAGAGGGAGAGAGGAAATTGTTTCCTGACTGTCTAAGGTGGCTTGAGGTTTTCAAGTGACATGTTGAGACAAGTGAGAGGTGTGTGTGTGTGTGTGTGTGTGTATGTGTGTGTGAGAGAGAGAGAGAGAGAGAGAGAGAGAGAGAGAGAGAGAGACAGAGAAGAGATCACAAAACTAACAGTCCTGTGTGTTCTGGTGACTGAGCAGACACACTGATTCCTGATCAGTTTTGTTTCTTTGATGTTTACTACCCCTCTCTCTGTGTCTCTGTCCTTCTGTGTCTCTGTCCTTCTGTGTGTCTGCATTAAAATCCTTTTGTCTTTTAAAACTGTCGAATTCAATAGGTGTAAATAGGAATGCAATATCTCAAACTATTTTTAATAACATTAGGGTTAGGGTTAGGATTAGGATTAAGATTGGGCTTAGGCTACAATATTTAGGGTTTGGTATTTATTATCAGACATTCAAAAACATTACTGTGCTGAGTTATACCGTTAAACCGTTAAAGGAAAATATTGAACACAGAAAGCAACCTGCCTGCCAGAAAAAATTATTTGTGCAATTAATTAATTAATTAGTGATGTGATGGATATGAGGGGGGACGATGTACATGTAGAATTGTGAATAGAGTTCAAATTATTAACAGTGATGTGATGGGGGGTGTTGTTCAGTAGGGGAGAGTAAGTGTTCAGTACAGGAGTGTAAGTGTTCAGTAGGGGAGTGTAAGTGTTCAGTACAGGAGAGTAAGTGTTCAGAAGGGGCTCTCTGTCATCTTCAAAGACTGGGCTGTGTGCTTCAAGAAAGGTGTGGCTGGTGAGTAAAGACGTCCTGTCATAAACTCCAGCAGCTGTGCACGCATACCTGCCCACACCAGCACACAGGGACCAGGAGAACCTGCCCACACCAGCACACAGGGACCAGGAGAAGGGTCGGACTACCACGCTGAAGTGTGACTGCATTATTTCACTGAACAACCTCACACACTGAACAGTGCTCTTCTTCAACAGGTAAAATCTGTTTCATTACCATACATTTGAAGATGAATCTATTTTAAATGTTCATCTGTTTTAATGAAGTTTAGCATGCAAAACACAGTAAGTGTTCAGTAGGAGAGATTCATGTACAATTGTGTATGTTTGGTGATGTTTGCGTATGCTTGGTGATGTTTATTGTTTGATGTTTTTGTGTATTTGAGTTGTATGTGTGTAATTGTGTTGTTTGTGTACCTTTGCGTATGTTTGGTGATGTTTGTGTACGTTCATGTATGTTTGGTGATGTTTGTGTATGTTTGTGTATGTTTGTGTACGTTTGTGTATGTTTGTGTATGTTTGTGTACGTTCGTGTATGTTTGGTGATTTTTGCATACGTTTATGGACATGTTATTCGATGTTCGTGTGTATTTGTGTTGATTGTGTTTTGTGTTGGTTGTATGTATTTGTGTGTTACATCCCACATTGTTCCAGTAGTAAAATCCAGAGCAACATATCAGACTATCCACTTCCTTTCTCTATGAACATGACAAATTACTGTGAGTCTGTTGTCGCCTCTGAGAAGCGTTGGGATAGACTCAGAACAGAAACATACAAGCCAAAATGATCATCAAATGATGTGCTAACTGTCTAACTATGTAGCTTAATATTTAAAGCTAGTAAAAATTTCAGTATGTTATGTTGCACAAGATTTCGAAAGGAAACGCATTTAAGACAGAGATCCTTCAACAGTGTTTGGTGTGTCTGGTGTCCTAGGACGTGAAAATAGTTTCACAGTTAAACTGGTTTCACCTCCTAGAATGAACGAAGCAATTTGGTTACCCAGCTGATGAAGGACCTCTGTCTGAAACATCCTGTTTCTCTGGAAACCTTGTGTACTACACTGAAATTTTTACTACCTTTACACACACACACACACACACACACACACACACACACACACACACACACACACACACACACACACACACACACACACACACACACACACAGCTTCATCCAGATCCTGCTAGTTAAAACTGCACTTGTTGAATCTTATGATCTAATGTCTGCCGGATCAAACTGGTCTGAACTGAAGGCATGATGACTTCCTGACTGCTTATGGACACTTCCTGCTCGGTAGAGCTCGAGCTCTGTATCACTGCTTCTTAGGAAGACCACTGAAAATACACCAAGATTCATAGAGCTATTCTGCTCATCCTCTGTTGAGGATTTTTATTGAATATGGTTTAGTCTGAGTTGATCATTTCAATGTTGAGTATGAGTTACTCTTTTGAACAGTTTTATTGAGTACCTGTTACTCTGTTGAAGAGTTTTACACACAGGCCTTCATCTACACAGAGAGACCACACACGCTCTCACTCACTCACTCACTCACTCACTCACTCACTCACTCACTCACTTGCTCACATTCACACACTCACTTACACACACACACACTCAGTCACAAACTCAGTCATTTACTCACACACAGTCACACACTCACTCACTCACTCACTCACTCACACACTCACTCACTCACTCACTCACTCACATTCACACAATCACTTACACACACACACACACACACAGTCACACACTCACTCACTCACACACACACACACACACACACACACACACACACACACACACACACACACACACACACACACACACACACACACACACACACTCACACACACTCACTCACTCACTCTCATTCACATTAGCTATAAGTTATAATCACTTTGTAAGTGTGTGTAAGACGTAAGGAGGTCTTATTGTGAGTCTGTTGGATCTTTGTTACGGTGGGAGTGTTTGGTTCGGGGTGTTAGACTTGTATTGTTAAGATCAGGCGTTAATGTGGGAGTGTTTAGTTCAGGGTGCTAGATTAGGTTGGGCTTACTGTGTTGAGTTAGGCTGGGTTAGGGGTGAAATGGTAGATGTCAGAGGTGTGAGATGTGAAATATTTTCATTCTTAAAATGTATAAGCTCCAAAATGAACAATTATCTCAATCTCATTTGATTAAATAAGTAATTGGTTCAGTCATTTAATTAGAATTTATTCTCTGATGTGTTTTCCCATGGATCTTTGATGGATAGTTTTGGTATTTGATGGCAAATGCCAGGGATCAGTGTGTGAGGATCAGTGCTGGGGTTTAGTGTGTGAGGATCAGTGCTGGGGTTTAGTGTGTGAGGATCAGTGCTGGGGTTTAGTGTATGAGGATCAGTGCTGGGGTTTAGTGTATGAGGATCAGTGCTGGGGTTTAGTGTGTGAGACTGTTATTAGGGTTAAGTGTGCCAGTGTTAGGCTTTAGTGTTTGAGGATCACTGCTGTAGTTTAGTGTATGAGGGTCAGTGCTGGGATTTAGTGTATTAGGGTCATTACTGGGGTTTATTGTGTGAGGGTCACTGGGGTTTAATGTGTGAGGGTCAGCGCTGAGGTTTAGTGTATAAGGGTCAGTGCTGGGTTTAATGGCTGAGGGTCAGTGTGTGAGCGTCAGTGCTGGGTTTAATGTGTGAGAGTCGGGCACTGGGTTTAATGTATGAGAGTCAGTGCTGGGGTTTAATGTATGAGAGTCAGTGCTGGGTTTAATGTATGAGAGTCGGGCACTGGGTTTAATGTATGAGAGTCAGTGCTGGGCTTTAATGTATGAGAGTCAGTGCTGGGCTTAATGTATGATAGTCAGTGCTGGGTTTAATGTATGAGAGTCGGGCACTGGGTTTAATGTATGAGAGTCAGTGCTGGGTTTAATGTATGAGAGTCAGTGTTGGGTTTAATGTATGAGAGTCAGTGTTGGGTTTAATGTATGAGGGTCAGTGTTGGGTTTAATGTATGAGGGTCAGTGTTGGGTTTAATGTGTGAGCGTCAGTGCTGGGTTTAATGTGTGAGCGTCAGTGCTGGGTTTAATGTATGAGAGTCAGTGCTGGGTTTAATGTGTGAGCATCAGTGCTGGGGTTTAATGTGTGAGCGTCAGTGCTGGGATTTAATGTGTGAAGGTCAGTGCTGGGTTTAATGTATGAGAGTCAGTGTTGGGTTTAATGTATGAGAGTCAGTGCTGGGTTTAATGTGTGAGCGTCAGTGCTGGGGTTTAATGTGTGAAGGTCAGTGCTGGGTTTAATGTATGAGAGTCAGTGTTGGGTTTAATGTATGAGAGTCAGTGCTGGGTTTAATGTGTGAGAGTCAGTGCTGGGTTTAATGTGTGAGCGTCAGTGCTGGGTTTAATGTGTGAAGGTCAGTGCTGGGGTTTAATGTGTGAAGGTCAGTGCTGGGGTTTAATGTGTGAAGGTCAGTGCTGGGTTTAATGTATGAGAGTCAGTGCTGGGGTTTATTGTGTGAAGGTCAGTGCTGGGTTTAATGTGTGAAGGTCAGTGCTGGGTTTAATGTGTGAAGGTCAGTGCTGGGGTTTAATGTGTGAAGGTCAGTGTTGGGTTTAATGTGTGAAGGTCAGTGCTGGGGTTTAATGTGTGAAGGTCAGTGTTGGGTTTAATGTGTGAAGGTCAGTGCTGTGTTTAATGTGTGAAGGTCAGTGCTGGGGTTTAATGTGTGAAGGTCAGTGTTGGGTTTAATGTGTGAAGGTCAGTGCTGGGGTTTAATGTGTGAAGGTTAGTGTTGGGTTTAATGTGTGAAGGTCAGTGCTGGGTTTAATGTATGAAGGTAAGTGCTGGGTTTAATGTGTGAAGGTCAGTGCTGGGTTTAATGTATGAAGGTCAGTGCTGGGGTTTAATGTGTGAGCGTCAGTGCTGGGTTTAATGTGTGAAGGTCAGTGCTGGGTTTAATATGTGAAGGTCAGTGCTGGGTTTAATGTGTGAAGGTCAGTGCTGGGTTTAATGTATGAAGGTCAGTGTTGGGTTTAATGTGTGAAGGTCAGTGCTGGGGTTTAATGTGTGAGCGTCAGTGCTGGGGTTTAATGTGTGAGCGTCAGTGCTGGGGTTTAATGTGTGAAGGTCAGTGCTGGGTTTAATGTGTGAAGGTCAGTGCTGGGTTTAATGTATGAAGGTCAGTGTTGGGTTTAATGTGTGAAGGTCAGTGCTGGGGTTTTATTTGGTTTAGTTTCTGTAGACCAGACAGGATCAGCAGGGTGCTTCCTTCCTGCTTATGTTGGGACTTTGGGTTGAGGAATAATTATAGTGTATCAGTGTATCTCTCTCTCTCTCTCTCTCTCTCTCTCTCTCTCTCTCTCTCTCTCTCTCTCTCTCTCTCTCTCTCTCTCACACACACACACACACACATGCACACACAGACACAGACACACATACATACTGTGTGGACATCACACTTATCATGGTACAATTCTCTAGCACAGTGGTATACAGTATGTGTCTGAACAGTTACATATATTACTGTCTTAAGAGGCATTACTGAATATATCAACGATGTATACACGACTGTGTAGTGTCTGTATATTTAATATCAGTGGTATATTTTACTCATCGTTTACAAATGCCTTAATGTTCCTTAAGACCATTTTAGCCCATGGTTAAGGTCAGCTTTACTGCTTTAAGATTACAACGTTAAGATCAGTGTTTCAACGTTAGTGTAGGTCATCATTCTAGCATTAATGAAATATTAGTGTAGTTGGGGGAAATGCCCATATGTTTCTGGGTTTATTCTTTTTGTTTATTGTTTATGCAATTTTGATCATAATTCCACTGTGGCAGGTTTGTGCCTGTATGTCCAGGAACAGATTCTGCCCTAACACTTTAACCCTAACACACACACACACACACACACACACACACACACACACACACACACTCATGTCTGTAACTACACTGTGTATGTGTACAGGATCTCCTATGCTGTTCTGTCTTAAAAAGATTAAGTGCCAACATTTCTGTTGCGAGTGAACACTAATTCTCATGTTCCTCAGCGACCACACACACACACACACACACACACACACACACACACACACACACACACACACACACACACACACACATACATACACACATAAATAGACACACACACAGCCTCACAGGAAACATTAACAATCACAACAAATATGTGTGTGTGTGTGTGTGTGTGTGTGTGTGTGTGATTTATTAAACAAACAGGTTTAACTGTCTGCCAGAACATCTTAACACAGACATACAAATGAATCCTGGAACCATTACCTCTCAGATCTCATTCAACTCTCCCCACCTCTCTCTTTCCCTCTCCCCTTCTCTTTCTCCCTCTCTCTCTCTGTCCCTCTCCCTCTCTCTCTTTCCCTCTCTCTCCTTCCCTCTCCCCCTCTCTCCCACTTTCTTCCTTCCTCTCTTTTTCTTTCTCTGTTCCATTCCCATTCTCCCTCTCTCTCCCTCCCCTATCTCTCCTATACTGTCTCTCTCCCTCTCTCCCTCCCTCTATCCCTCTCTCCCTCCTCTATCTCTCCTATACTGTCTCTCTCCCTCTCTCCCTCTCTCTCTCTCTCTCTCTCTCTCTCTCTCCCTCCCTCTCTCCCACTCTCTCCCTCCCCTATCTCTCCTATACTGTCTCTCTCTCTCCCTCTCTCTCTCTCTCTCTCTCCCACTCTCTCCCTCCCCTATCTCTCCTATACTATCTCTCTCTCTCCCTCCCTCTCTCTCTCTCTCCCACTCTTTCTCTCCCTCCCCTATCTCTCCTATACTATCTCTCTCTCTCCCTCCCTCTCTCTCTCTCTCCCACTCTTTCTCTCCCTCCCCTATCTCTCCTATACTGTCTCTCTCTCCCTCCCTCTCTCTCTCTCTCTCTCTCTCTCTCTCTCTCTATCCCACTCTTTCTCTCCCTCCCCTATCTCTCCTATACTGTCTCTCTCTCCCTCCCTCTCTCTCTCTCTCTCTCTCTCTCTCTCTATCCCACTCTTTCTCTCCCTCCCCTATCTCTCCTATACTGTCTCTCTCTCCCTCCCTCTCTCTCTCTCTCTCTCTCTCTCGCTCCCACTCTTTCTCTCCCTCCCCTATCTCTCCTATACTGTCTCATTTCCTCCCACTCCCCCACTCTGTCCATCTCACTCCCTCTTTCAGTCTCTTTCTCCCTATCTCTTACCCTTTCTCTTCCAGTCTGTCTCCCTCCATCCCTCTCTCCACTCCCTCCCACTCTTGCTCTCTCTCTCTCTCTCTCTCTCTCTCTCTCTCTCTCTCTCTCTCTCTCTCTCTCTCGCTCTTCCACCCCCTAACTCAGGAGTAGGGCTAAAGCTGTCAGCAGGTCTTTACAGCTCCAGTTGTATCTAAACCTATAAATACACACACACACACACACACACACACACACACACACACACACACACACACATACACACACACAAAATTGCATATCTGCATGCATTGAATATATGAAGATCACATATACATTTAAAACTATACAAATTCTGTGATAAATCACTCACTGTAGAGCGGCTCTGTTGGGGAGCATGTCACACTGTGTGTGTGGGCACGTGTGTGTGTGTGTGTGTGTGTGTATGTGTGTGTGGGCACGTGTGTGTGTGTGTGTGTGTGTGTGTGTGTATGTGTGTGTGGGCACGTGTGTGTGGGCACGTGTGTGTGTGTGTGTGTGTGTGTGTGTGTGTGTGGGCACGTGTGTGTGTGTGTCTGAGATACCGTGTCTGGACATGTTTTTATGTCTGTCTTCACGTTATGTGTTTGGGGGGCACAATCGCTATGGGAATGAGCAAGTAGAGCTTTAGGGAAGGACACTGTTGTCAGTAAATGACTGTGTGTGTGTGTGTGAGTGTGTGTGTGTGTGTGTGTGTGTGTGTGTGTGTATTAATGCTTTTGTGTGTGCCTTTACGGTTGAATCTATTCGTCAACATGAATCTTTGAAGTAACACCTCCTTGCTGTGTCCACTAGAGGGAGTTTTGAGTCTCACACTCCTTACTCCTGGAATGCAATTAAGAGACACTTTGTCCACACAAGAGAAAACCGTTTTGCTATAACACCTATGTGTGTCTGAGAGAGTGTCTGTGAATGTATCCATGAGAACCCTTAAACATTCAAATAATTGGGGTTAAAGTATGAATATATATCTTGGAAACTATAAAAACTATCTTGTTAATTGGTATCTTGTTAATTGGTCTATAATGCAGTAAATTATTACACGCCTGTTCCACACCTAAGCCATGTGCAGAGGTGCTTCAGCTGAGATACGTTCACAAACCACAGACAATGTGAAATATACTAGATTATTTACAAATGTAAATTTTTTCTTCCACATCCGGACTACTGCAAAAAAATACAAAAATGGTTGTGTTATATTTTACAACATTCTATAATGAAAGACATCCTGACAGTGGTAAATTACCTAAAGGTTTGTACAAACATTTTTGTAGTGTGCAACTGCTTGGTGGTGGTTTTCAAACAAGTCTCTCTCTTCCTCCACAGAATTCCTGGGGACGTCCAGATCTCCAGCCATGTGCTGAAACACACCTGCTCACCCAAATAAATCAGGCTGCTCTCTCTCTCTCTCTCTTTCTCTCTCTCTCTCTCTCTCTCTCTCTCTCTCTCCATCCCTCATTTTCATTCACAGACACGAACGCAAACACACACTATAACCCATACTCACCCTACATGGCACACCCCTATGAGCCGTGGTTGCGTGCAGCGCCCCCTGGGGTCCCGGAGGAGGTGGGTATGTCTGGCTGGTGGGACCTTCATGGTGGAGCTGGAGGTGGTTGGATGGATCTGCAGGGGGCAGCAGGACTCGGAGGTGTGGGTGGAGGTGGAGGTATGGGCCAGGGTGGTCCGATGGGCCTGCAACCCTCAGTCAGCTCCTATAACCCTGAGGCCCAGATGTGCTGTCTCACGCCGTCTCCCCACCCATCTCCAATCTACACCCCTGACAACTTCAAAATGGAGCCGTTGGCGCCCGACATCATGCAGCCGTCCGGCTCCTCCGCCTCCTTCTCTCTGGAGGAGCCACAGGAGGGCGTGAGCGGCTCCGGGCGGCTTAAACCGGGCCGCCGCTCCGGCAGCAGAGCTCCCGGCCAGACCGCCTGCCGCTGTCCGAACTGCCTGAGCGCCGAGTCGCTCGGGACCTCGGCGGGCGAAGACGACAAGCGCAAACACCTGCACAACTGCCACATCCCCGGATGCGGGAAGGCGTACGCCAAGACGTCACACCTGAAGGCCCACCTGCGCTGGCACAGCGGCGACAGGCCCTTCGTCTGCAACTGGCTGTTCTGTGGGAAACGTTTCACACGCTCCGACGAGCTGCAGCGCCACCTGCAGACGCACACCGGCACCAAACGCTTCAGCTGCAGCGTGTGTCCTCGTGTTTTCATGCGCTCCGACCACCTGGCCAAACACATGCGTGTGCACGAGTCGCCATGCCAACCCCCCGAGGAGCAGAGCAGGGGGCGTGTCTCACCTGTGCTGAGCGCCGATGGTGCAGCTTGTACAGATACTCCGTCTGTGCTACATCTGAAGAGCGAAGCGGAGATGAGCACAGACGAGGGGACAGCACACAGTAGCTAACTGCGCCCTCGTATATCCTGAACACCACCTACCGCTGAACACCACCTTACTGCTGATATTACTACTGAACACCACCTTACTGCTGATATTACTGAACACCACCTTACAGCTGATATTACTGAACACCACCTTACTGCTGATATTACTGAACACCACCTTACTGCTGATTTTACTACTGAACACCATCTTACTGCTGATATTACTACTGAACACCACCTTACTGCAGATATTACTGCTGAACACCACATTACTGCTGATATTACTGCTTAACACCACTGTAATTTTCCATAATTTTTCTGCTGTACACCACTTTACTGAGGAACACCATTCACTAGTGGTGAATTATCACACACACACACACACACACACACACACACACACACACACACACACACACACACACACTTTTTAGAAGGCAAATTGATGGAAGAATAAATGTTCAGATGAACTGAAGTGGAACATGATAATTCTAAAATTGTGAAGCTGATCGTGGCACTTATCGTGTTTTGTAGGATGGGTAAGATAACAGGCTGTGATTGTCATGATCGAACCCAGCCACTCACCCATTTGTGTAGGTTGTTTTCATAAAGATGGGATATTTCTGCACACAGATCCCACAGGATGTTGAGATAATTCCATCCATTTACCAAGATCAATAATGTAGTGTGATTTACCAGGATCAATAATGGACTGGTATTACTACTCCCTGGTAGTTCTGGTTTTCATATTAAATGTGACACTAAATCACACTAAATACACAAACACCAACAAGACAAGAGACATAGTGCAGACATACTATACATAGGACAGCCCGAGGGAGGGTCAGGGGCAGTGACCTTATTAGAATATTTTAAAACTTTATTTCTTACAATAAATTATTAGTTCATAGCTGCTTTAATACACAAACATGGCTGCACATCTTAGGGTTCATATAATTAGTTCAAGATTCATTAGAACATACAGTTATTAGTGGGAGATAGTTTTTTGATAAAGTAAAAAAGATCATTAGGTTTAAAAAGAAACTTTTTTATAAAGTTTTGCAAACATGTTAGCAGTTGAAATATTTGTCAAGTAAAAGATTATAAATATGTGCAGCTACTATTTTATTAATATTGCCTTCAATATGATATAATTGTGCACTTTCGTATGTGTAGATGAAAAATACTAAAAGGGACTTTTATTTGTGTTTGTCTCCACTCTGCAGCAAATGTCATCTTCTGTGCTGCTGTATGAATAATTAATTAACAATAATAATAATAATTTCATCAACCGTGAGGTAATTTTTGTAGTTCAGTAATTAGAATTCAAAGTCAACATTAGGTGATGAGTTTTGATTCCTTTGTTAAGACTCTGTTAAGACTTTCTTGTGAATAAAAATAAAATTGAGTAAAGTGTCTTATTTATTTCTTTGCATTTGTTTAAATAATCTATTGACTATACTTAAATGGACTTCTAAGAGTTATGTGATGACATGGGGGTCTGATTACTTTTTGGTTATTGGATATGATTAGTTCAGTAACATCTATTAGGGGTGACTTGTAATAGTCGCTGATTCGACTATAGTCGACTATACCCCCTAGTGGACTATGAACGTCATAGTCGAATGTACCATTCTAACTGCATGGGGGTGCCCAAGGATGCAGCTAAGCATTAGTTGTTGCATGAAATGTCTTTGTTTTCATTATATATAGCCTTTTGTCAAATAAAATCATCCTAATTTTTGTTAATAAATATTTTTAAATGATGTGTGTGCATTAACAATAGGCATCTTCCTTACTACACATTAATAAATCACACCCTGCAATTGCACAATACAAATGAACGGAGGTGAACACGCGAAAAAATATATAGTTCAGCCGTTTGTCGTTTCGATCGTGTCGTGTCGTCTCGCCGCGGTGCGTCTCGTAGGCCTATACACATTTTTTGTTGTTGTTTGCTTTTTTTTTAGACCCCGTTACTTGAACCTTTACTTATAATTTTTTGCTGTTGTGTGGCAAATTGTTTTTATATTTTCAAGCAGGCATATTTTATTAAAAATATTTTTGACATTTCGCACAGTGCCTGTCTGACAAAGTTCGATATGCGCACTGCTAACTGACGGTGACTTTATTTGTGAATGTTCTCTAACGTTTCATAAAAAAAAGTAAATAAATAAATAAAAGCTGAATAAAGCCAACCTACCATGTTTATTCATTTATCTGAGTGTTTTAGGTTTTTCCTTTGAAGTGGAAAAAAGTCCTGAATGAGAACGGGATCCTGTTTAAGGTGCTCTAGGAAACAAAAACCCTGATTCGACTATTAGTCAATTAAAAGGAAAATCTGACGAATCCGATTTGACTATGAAAATCCTTAGTTGAAGACACCTCTACTACTCTACAGGATATATATATATATATATATATATATATATATATATATATATATATATATATATATATATATATATATATATATATTAGGGGTGGAACGCGATCAAAAAAATTAATCGAATTAATCAGAAGCTTTGTAATTAATCGAAATTAATCGCATTTTAATCACATTTCAGTATTTAACATGAGAAATATAAATTTAAGTTTGAATGATGAATGAATCAATGAACATAATCATAAACTTCAACATCTTGTTTATTTTTCCACCAGTTTACTACACAGACCAATAGATGAGTGCAGAAAACAGAGCAAACTGTTTTCAGAACACTGGAAATTCTGACCAAAAATGCTCAGGATACTGGAAGTAAATCAGAAGATTTACCATTTTAGATGGTATACTTTTTCTTTAATTTCCCAGGCCTCTGCCACAGGCATCTCTATAGTGCCTAGAAGTGGTCTTCTGCATGCTCAAAGCAAATGACTGGATCTTCATCATCTATAAATTCATCATCTATAATATGAGCTGTCACACCAAGATAATTCTTGTTGCTAACAGAGGTCCAGTGATCCACAGTCAGAGCCACATTTGTGGCGCTCTTCACAATAACCTGTTTTACTTCCCTTTCCTCATCATACAGCTGCTGGATTTTCTTCCACATTGTCTTTCTGGATGGCAGTTTGTAACTTGCATCAGTTGACGCAATGTGCAGCGCTTCTTGTAAGTCTTTATCTTCGACCACAGAGAGCGAACAACACAGCAAATAATGTGACGCGTCAATAAACGCCTCCGCCGCTCGCGCGAGGTGTGCGGAGTCGCGCGCTACGGTCAATCGCGAAAGTTTAATCCAGTCTTAATGGTCCAATGAAGGTCATTTAAAAACCAGGACATTTCCTCACTTAAAAAAAAAAACCCCGGACGCCTGGGACAGGATGTGAAATACGGACATGTCTCGGGAAATACGGACGTTTGGTCACCCTATCGTACTAGGAATACATTTATCAGCTAAGTTATCATTACTGACTTGCGCGTTAGCTCCAACATGTTTTGCATTGAGGTGGTAACGAAGGGTGGAAGTGCTCCTGTGATAAGCGAACTCATTCCTGCATAAAGTGCAAATAACACTATTTGTGTTTGTACTTCCATCTGGAAGTTTCTTATATTTAAATTTCCCATCCACCAGCGTAGCCTCTTCAGTCATCTCCATCATGCTCATCTTATTGTGTGTCCATATAATCTGTATGTCTGGAACTCGTGCACTGAGAAACATTCCACGGTGCAAAAGTGTCTCATGCGCTAAATACGTTAAAATGCGTTCATTTTTTTAGTTCGTTAATTTGCCTGTAATTAATTAATCAAAATTAATGCGTTAAAGTCCCACCACTAATATATATATATATTAGTGACTCCTGTGACACGCCCCCTTATAAATATGCAAATTCATTTAAATTTGCCCTGCACCAGAGGAGTTTCCTCTCTGATCTATCACAAATCATGTCTAAATGGGGAAAGAGGAGGAACTTCACCGAATGTGAAAGTAGAGACGCTCCTGAATGAGGTAGAGGTGTGGAAAAAATGTTTGTTTGGCACGTTGTGGCATTACGGCAAAGCGCAAAAAGGTCTGAGTGGGACAGTGTGTGTGAAACTTTAAATGCTGTGGGGTCAGAACAATGCACACTGACAGAAATAAAAGAAGTGGTCAGACATTAAGGTAGATGTGAAGCGGAGGCTGACTACACAGCGCCAGAGTGTGACACAAACAGGTGGGGGGCAGGAGATATCGAACTCCATTTGACCAGAGAGTTGCTGACATTGTTGGTGACACGGCCCTCACCGGCGTGGTATATCCCAATGTGGGGGATTCGGATTGTACACAAAGTAAGTATTTATTTCTATACGACAGTGTTGATTGGACATGTCATAAAATATTATGTTTTCATACCGATGACATAAGAATAAAAAGTTTCAGTCATTTCCCTTTCAGGGACTGAAACCGGAGAGGACACGCGGTCTCGAATACTGTCTCTAACCTTTTTATATTGTACTTATGATTTATTGCCTTGCTTGTATGGCACCTGGGTTAGGCTGCGCATTAATTTGTCCTGACTCTGGGTTCGCTGGGTGCTCCATCACCTCTAACAATGGCACGGCATACCTGTGCGCAACATTGTGCAGGACCCCAGCGCCACCGGCTTTTCAGCTGCCCAATCGCCCTCTCCACGACTGATCTCCGCTCCCGGTCAGTCTGGAGCACGTAGCTGCTGTTTCCTAACTAATTTAACAATTACCCATGTTTAAAATGAATTATTCTAAGCTGGAAATGTCAAAAGCTTTTATTTAAATGCTTTAAATTTGTTGCTTACCAAGAAGCCACCCATCACGCACTCTGCTAGCTTGTAATCTTATCCCAACCATGCTGTTTGTAAGGATGTACGAATCATTGGGTTGATCCAGGCCAAGGTGCCACTACATTAGTAAGGCACATTTTTGCATCACAGATTATTTGCACATTTATGGAATGAAAGTGCTTTCTATTCACATAAGCAAATTCCTCCTCAGATGGTGCCTTTATAGAAATGTGTGTGCAGTCGATCGCTCCAATTATATTAGGGAAACCGACAATCGCTTCAAATTGCACTTTAATGTTTGCCTGGTCAACTGCTTCATATGGGAACTTTACTAGCTGACATGCAGATGATCCCATCCAAAACAGCGGACATGGCCCGGCTCAAAGATGACTGGGATATCCCCGACCGGTCTGCCAGTTCTCTTTGAAACGAGCCAGTCGCCAGGAAGCCGAGCGTTGTCGCTGGTAATGCGCAACTCCTCGCATTTCTCTCTCCAAAACTGGACCCAACTCAGCACAACAGGACAGTTCTTGGAAATCTGAAACGGCTTATAAGCCAGTCATCATCATCACCAAAAAATCATAATGGTCACAGAAAACGCGCTCTCTGTGAATTCAGCCATTAGCAATATCTTCCAGTAATGCCAACGCTGCCATCTCCCAAGAACTCCAGAGCAACATTTAATGCATGTTTATATAATCTAGGCTAAGTGGAAACACATTGAATGAATATTTCAGTAAGGCAATGAAATTGTCTGATTAATTTACTGTTTAATTGTCTGATTAATTTACTTTATTTTACAGAATAAGGGCTTACTACAATGTGTGCGTAAAGGATATCTTAATAGTTGTTATTTCAATGCATCACCTCTAAGTGTTGCTAAATGATGAAAACACAGAAACAAACGTACGCCTGAGGTGAAAGTGTCGTGGGTGTACGCACTTTCTCACGTTTAAGTACATCTGACCGTTTGCGTGAAACTTAGCGTATGCAATGTTTTTGTACATACACACCATTTGTATATGAGGCCACTGGTCACTACGTGATGCTGGTGAAGGAAAACCTTTCCTGACTTGCTCCTCCAAAACCAGTGTTGCGAATAATGCCGTTAAAAATACGGCGTTAGGTAACGGCGTAATTTTGTTAGTAACGGGATAATATAATTAATTACTTTTCCTGTCGTTACAACGCCGTTTACATTACTGGTCATTAAAAGCGGTGCGTTACTATATATTGATATACTAACAGTAATCCGAGCGGACCGCTGCCCAGGCTAGTGAGGAGTAACAGATCTCGATAGGTCACAGTTCTCGGTGTAACACCTGTTTAACTTAACAAGTCAGAAAGTGATTGGCTAAGGCAGAGTTATGGTAGCCAATCAAAGCCAGTGTTTTTACACGCGCGCCGAAGCACACGACACAAACAGAGAAGAGACAGAAATGGCGAGGAAGAAAACTTAGCATTTTCAAGGAGGCGATATAAACATTATTTAAGAAAATACTTGAAGTTCCTGAATGTCTACCAGACTGGGTATTTGAATTATTTAATTAAGAATAGAGGTTGTATTGTTAAGTTTACTTCTGTTGTGAACAAACAGTTGTCTCAGATTGAGAGAATTTAATTTTATTTGATAGATGTAAATGCACTTTATATAGTGTAACTGTTTACTTTTTTTTTTTTTTACAAAGATTTGGGATATTAAAGGATTTTATCCTGCACTGGTCTGTGGATGTGCAATAAATATCAAAAGTTAAACGCCTTTCTGATCTACTCATTTCAACTGACTGTAAAAACTGCTTTTTCAAAAAAAATCCTTATTCATTGGCATATAACTTTTTTTAACTGTAACGCAAATAGTTACTTTCTCTGGTAACGAGTTACTTTTATTATAGAGTAATTCAGTTACTAACTCAGTTACTTTTTTGAACAAGTAGTGAGTAACTATAACTAATTACTTTTTTAAAGTAACGTTCCCAACACTATCCAAAACACCTGTCACGTATGGCCACGCCCCCCTCCCTTAGCTGTCACTTCGGGTTCCCTCATGTCTGCGTTTCTTGCCTGTTCACCCCGCCCTGCTCGTTTGTCTCCGTGATTCCCTATTGTCTACCACGCCCCCGTGTCATTGCCATCACCTGTTCCTTGTTTCAGCCCTGTGTATATTAGTCCTTTGTCGGGTATTTTGGTTGCTTTGGCTGTTTTGGTTGTTCGTGGTGTGTTCCTGTTTTTTTATTCATTCGCCTGTTACTCGTGTTCCCTGTTTCTCCGTGCCCTGTTTGCCTTTCCCTGTTTTGTCATGCCTGTCTACCTTTGTTACTCGGACTGCCCTCCCGTGACCCCGGACTGTTTTTCTGACTCCGATGATGGTATGCCCTGTAATAAATCTCGCTCTTCTCAGCATTTGTGTCCGTCCCCTCGCTCCACAGCATGAGCTGCGTTACAACACCACAAAGTGGCTCAATAATATTTAGATCTGGTGACTGTGCAGGCCATGGGAGATGTTCAACTTCACTTTCATGTTCAGCCCAAACCATCACTGATCCACCCCCATGCTTCACTCTGGTCAACAGTCTGGGTGGTACACTTCTTTGGGGTTTCTCCATGCCGTAACTCTCCCGGATGTGTTGCACTCAACAGAGAACAATACATGTTTCACATTGTCCACAGCCCAAGATTTGTGCTCCTTACACCATTGAAACCGACGTTTGGCATTGGCACGAGTGACCAAAGGTTTGGTTATAGCAGCCCGGCCGTGTATATTGACCCTGTGGAGCTCCTGAAAGACAGTTTTGGTGGAAACAGGAGAGTTGAGTTGCACATTTAATTCTGCCGTGATTTGGGCAGTTGTGGTTTTATGTGTTTTGGATACAATCTGGGTTAGCACTCAAACATCCTTCAGACAACTTCCTCTTGTGTCCACAGTTAATCCTGTTGGATGTGATTCATTCTACTTGGTGGTATGTTGACATTAACCTGGATACCATGGCTATTGATACATCACAAAGATTTTCTATCTTGGTCATAAATGCGCCAGCAAGACGTGTACCAACAATTTGTCCTCTTTTGAACTCTGGTATGTCACCCATAATGTTGTGTGCGTTGCAATATTTTGAGCAAAACTGTGTTCTTATCCTGCTAATTGAACCTTCACACTCTGCTCTTACTGGCGCAATCGAAACTCCTCTTTGGGGATCGAAACTCCCTTATCAAGCCTACACTGGTCAGCCACTTTTCCCCTTCTCCAAATCACCTTCAGGATCCTCCATAGGTGCCATAGAAGGTCTGGGCACCACTTGTAGACCAGATAAAGAATTCCACTGGGCATGCACAAATCCATGATTTGTTCACCATTTGTCCATTTGCCTGGGTCATCACCGTGTGGTCTGTCCGACTGGAGATCTTATCCTCCTTTCGGGATCTCCTGGGGGGATCTCGCTGTAGGGCTTTCCGTAGCTTGATTGGGTTCTCTCTCACAAAAGATACAGGTTGGGTTGCTAACCCACCCTGCCCCGGTTACCATCTTTCCGTCCTGTCAACTGTCTCCCCAGTAGTCGACCAATCTGTTCTTGGATGTCACCTAGCCTGTTCCTAGGGGGTTACTGGCTGTGCCAGATGCTAAATATACAAAATACACTGTTGCTGCCATGTCCAGACATTATTTGGCAATGACACCAGTCACATCAGCACCAGATAAAGCAGAGAATTCTGACACTTGATAGATTAAGCTTTCACACTGATCAAGTGGAAATGTAACTTCACCATGACGACTCTCATCCATCTCGTTTGCTACCCTTCGGATTAATCTAATAAGTTCTGTTGCCATGTTTCAAAAAACTTGCCTGTACTGCTTAGCTGCTATAGTCCCATCCTGATTGGCTGCCTGAGGGGCAGGTGTATGATCATGAGCCATATGATCAAATGTCCCTCCTGGATGCAATAGATATATATTGTTTGACTAATATATACAAGGGCATATATTAGTCAAGAAATAACACACTAAATAAATATAAGCTACTATAGTAGAGTTTCTTAAATTTAGACCAGAGGTTACAATGTATAAATTACAGTGGTATGCATAGTGTTGTGCCTGGACAGAAACTGTAACGCGGTGGGTATGGTGACATAACCACAGCCTGAATAAACTGAGAGAAACTGACCCAAGTGGTGGCCCGAACTTGCACAATAAGCAATAAGTGATGTAATTCGTGAGTGAAGCACACACACGCAAACCAAAACAAAACGACGCAGAAAACTCAACGCGTAAAATGAAACTCGACCGTGAACACACGGGACAAAATATAACACAAAACAATGCGGAAAACTCAACGCATACAAAGCAAAACTCACCCGTAGAGAGAGGGGAGAAAAATAACAAAGGCAAGTCAAAAGACACAGAAAAAACTTGTCGTGTAAAAACGAAACCAAGAACGCCAGGGGAAGTAACTGGCAGCAGGCAAAATACTGCAACAAACAAAACCTTCCCAAAATAAATGTATAACAGATAGAAAGTGAAACAGATGGAGGAAAACTTGAGAGAGGCCAGTAAGTGGCACAAGAGATAGTTACTTGAATAAGTCGTAAAGAAGTAACAGAGAAGAGAGAGAAAGCATAAGGTGATGAGACACCTTTACTCAGGAACGCAACGTACTAGCTTTAGAGAAAGCTGTGAAAGAGCTGAGAACGAGTTTGGCGAGCCAAAACGAATCAGCAGTGATCCGTCTCCAGAGCCGGAGTGGCTAATCGGGAGATTCGGGAGGATTCCCGATGGGCTGGCTCATGTCAATCTCTAGTTTGGGCCGATTAGGATGGAAAAATAATTTTGGGCCGGATTTGCGCATGAAACTCCCGGGCTGAAAACATGTCCCACTCCGACCATGTCCGTCTCCACAAGCTTCCTTAAGAAGCCATGGCAACAGGTGAAACGGATCACTGCTGATTGTGCCGATTCAGTGTAGGACTGACTCAGGTGCCTCTTGTGGAGGTAGAAGGCGTGGCATCCAAGCCAGCCATGATTATCTTCGGCAGAAATGAGTGGTAAAGTGCAATAGTGCGATTTGTAGACAATGTGTGCTACAGTAAAGTGATAGTGGTGTGTAAATATTAGGGGTGGGAATCGTTTACTATCTCATGATTCGATTCGATTCCGATTTTGGGGGTCACAATTCGATTCAAAATCGATTTTCGATTAAAAACGATTTTCGATTCAAAAAACGATTTGATTTATAAAGATTTCTGCTTCAGTCTATAAAATTTGCATGATCTACAGTCTGCTTTGCAAGACAGAATGACAAATACAGAAAATAAAGTGTCTTTCACTTTTAATTAACAAAAATAATGTGCTTTGGTAAAATAAAATGCTTGTTTTATTTAATAAACAATAATAAATTGTTGTGTTACCAAAATTCTTGAGTTTCATTTTGCGAGCTGTCAGGGCTGGCTCGGATGCTGTTCCCCCAGCCGTTGCTAGGGGCACCAGCGTCAGTCCCAGACTAAACCGGCGTAATCGTACGTTCTCAGCCAGTCTCTGCTTTCTTCTCTGTTACTTCTGCTGGCGTCCTTGATTTCATTTTTGCGTTGCATTTATCCGTTTTTTAGTTACTGTTGTTATTTTGCTTCTTTCTCCCGTCTCACTGCGGTTGAGTGTTATTTTCCATGCGTAGTATTTTCTATTTACTCCGTGTCCTCAGGTTTTTCTTTCTATTCTCTTGCGCGTCGAGTCTTCCGTGTTGTTTTGTTTGTTCGTTCTTGTTGCGGTGGGGAAGAAGGAGTTCTTTAATCTGGAAGTCACATCATGCTCCTGTACCTCCGGCCTGAGGGCAGAGGTTTGAACAGTCCATGCTGGGGGTGGGTGGGGTCTTTGATGATGGAGGCAGCTTTCCTCAGGCATGAAAATCTGTCACCTTTTGGCGAAATTCGCCGTTTTGAAGTTGAAAAGGGTGACCTACGTGAATCGTGTAGATCCAATGAGTTTTTTGTTTGGGGGGGGTTCGGGAGATTATATGTATTAATTATCATATTGACTTAATAAGCAAACAGAGCACTTCCGAAATCAGCAATTTCAATGACAGTGGCCAGCAGTTTCCGCCCAGAACCTTCATAGAAGCCAAATAGCATTTCAATCATACGAACGTTCTTCATTCATGTTATTCATTTACTGCTAAGCGGGACGAGAAGCAGGACCTAGTGCTACACCGGGGACAAGGCAGAAGAGCGTACATTTACCACTACATTTACCAGATCGTACATTTACCACTACATTTACCAGATCGTACATTTACCACATTTACCAGATCGTACATTTACCAGATCGTACATTTACCACTGAATTACCAGATCGTACATTTACCACTACATTTACCAGATCGTACATTTACCACTACATTTACCAGATCGTACATTTACTACTACATTTATCAGATCGTACATTTACCACTACATTTACCAGATCGTACATTTCCCAGTGGATTTAATTGGGTTATTAATGGTTTCAATCGTTTTCATATTTTGCGGTAAAACACTGTCAGATCTAGCCACAAGCTCTTGTGATAAATAGGTAGATAGATAGGCCTATTAAGTTCGCGTCAACCCCGTGTAGTTAACGGTGACATAAAATAAGAAACAAGATTTTTTTTCTAGTGTGTCTGTAGTTGTAACTGGTAAATCCAGGGACGTGTGAGGACATTCGCGCTAGGGCTGAAAAGGTTGAAGATGAAGTTGTAAACGCTTGTCGTTTGAGTCTACCCTGTGCTTTAGCCCATGTTAGAAAATAAAAACACGTGAACCTGCTATTTTTACACTCATTTTCGCCGCTGATGTATTTATTGGTTCATTAAGACGTAATGGTTTTGACTGAGCCATCTGGAATGGCGAAAGCGGCCTCTCGCGTTTACGGATCTGGCTCCATACATTGAATCCATTGACATGACAGTCAAAAAAAAATTTTTTAATGGATTTTACTATATTTTACGGAGCCCATAAGGTGACATCATGTAAAAAAAATTAATAACGCGTGGCCACGACTTACTAACGCGTGGAAACGAGATGTCGCCTTTCACACGCGGCAACAAAGTTTATTTTTTCACAGCAAAGCAAGCAGATCCCAGGGATGTTCGCGAACTGACTGCCCAAGGGAGGTAAACCTGGCTTTATATAAA
Organism: Brachyhypopomus gauderio; assembly: GCF_052324685.1. Classification (NCBI taxonomy): domain Eukaryota; kingdom Metazoa; phylum Chordata; class Actinopteri; order Gymnotiformes; family Hypopomidae; genus Brachyhypopomus; species Brachyhypopomus gauderio. The sequence goes on from NC_135230.1 coordinate 650,940, forward strand.
GTAATACTTAATTATCTTGTTCGCACGCGTTAATTATCTCGTTCGCACGCGTTAGTAAGTCGTGGCCACGCGTTATTATATTTTTTACATGATGTCACCTTACGGGCTCTGTAATATTTGGCATCACCTGTCGCTGTATCCCCGTACACCAGCAGCCACCCCCCGTCACCGTATACCCATGACGTCACATGTCAATGCCCCATCGCCGTATTCCCATGACGTCACATGCCCCGCCCCCGGCCTTCTCACCTTTTTAACCCCTGACCCATTTTCATGCCTGTTTCCTTCGGACTCTGTGGTTGTAGATGCTCTGCAGAGAGTACAGTGAAGAATTGGTGATCTTCTCTGCAGTCTTCACCACTCTCTGTAGGCATTTGTGGTCCATCTCGGTCAGGCTGCCGTACTACACAGTGATGCAGCTGGTCAGGAGGCTCTCAATGACGCAATTGTAGAAGTTGGTGAGGATCACAGGAGACATCCCAAACCTCTTCAGCCTCCTCAGGAAGTACAGCCGCTGTTGAGCCGTCCTCACTAGCTGCCTGGTGTTCAGTGACCATGTGAGTGTGACTATAGACTATAGAAGGACTATGCCAGCATAATGGACGCGTGACACCAGCGTGACGAAGCATGTGCGTTAGACGAAAGACACAGAGACAACTCTCTTCCCGGGCAGTCGGTCTTTATTCCTGCACACAATCAGCAGTAACATCACTTTTTCAGATGCGGCTTTCGTTCTCTCTCTCTGGGGATGTTCTCCTTTAAACTCATCCGACTCCTCCCCCAATCACCTGGGCTGGTCCATTCTGTACAGACAAACGGGGACAATATTGCGTAATCCATGACAGGTACATTACCTCTGCTGGTAAGCCTGGTTTATACTTGACGCATCGTGAGCGTCCGCGCGGCGAAAATGACGTAATCGCGGTGGCTCCGCCCCTGCGCCAGGGACACACAGATACTTTTTTGCCAGCCTGGGGAAATTTATCTCTTGAGTTTTCCACCATTCAAGAGGGTTAACATCACTATCCACCTCTGGTATCAGAAGGTAGCTCTTTATCTCCTTTTCTATGACATTAGCCTGAGACTCCCTCTCCTCTCTCACTGACTTTTTGAAATAACTGCCAAAATACTTTTTTTTGTCATCGTCACCTTTTGCTCCACCCTCTGCAATGGCACCTTCACTGCTCTCTTCCTGGGTTGTCATAGCCATAATCTCAGATGAAATTGTTGACATTATCATCTGATCATCATCATTGTAGCAGTTCTTAAACCGTGGGTCAAGCGTGGATGCCACACTTAGAAGGTCATCCACATAGTCAATCAATCAATCAATCAAATTTTATTTATATAGCGCTTTTTACAACAGTTGTTGTCACAAAGCAGCTTTACAAGTGCCGAGTCCTAGCCCCCAGTGAGCAAGCCAAGGGCGACAGTGGCAAGGAAAAACTCCCTAGTTTTTTGCATGAGGAAGAAACCTTGAGAGGAACCAAGACTCAGGGGGGGAACCCATCCTCCTCTGGCCGACACCGGTCACCATGACAACAACAACAACAATTTAGACAGAAAGAAGAGAAAGAAAATGAAAAATATGTAATAATGTCCATCATGATGTATGCATCCGGTTAGGCAGGAGGTGGCTGGCTCAGGATGGATCGCTGGTCTCCTCATCTCATTATTCCTCAAACAGGCGGGCAGCCATGTGGAGAAATGAAACAGGGAAAATTAGCTCTGTATGAGGACATATACAGGACAGGTAAAATTATAAACATTTCCGGAGTGTGGCAGCAACTCCGGCATTTAGTTAAATTATTACAGCCTAGCTAAAAAGGCAGAACCAGAAGGTAACATAGGCTTGGGGGTATTCTGAGACAATGGCATCCGTCCACTGCACTGTCAACAAACTTGAGTGACCACGAGCAGTGACAGGACGACAGCACCAGCGCCCCAGTCTACCATAAAACCCTTTGTCTATGAACCCCTGGATCTGTACTTTTATCTAAGGGGGATATTAATTATCAAACGCTAAACTAAATAAGTGGGTTTTCAACCTAGACTTAAAGATTGTGACTGTGTCGGAGTCCCGGACGCATTTAGGAAGATTATTCCAAAGCTGGGGGGCCTTACAAGAAAAGGCTCTTCCCCCTGCTGTTACCTTATTAATTTTTGGAACTAATAAAAGACCAGCACCCTGTGATCTTAGTGGGCGTGGGGGTTCGTAATAGGAAATAAGTTCCTGAAGGTACTCAGGAGCAAGCCCGTGCAATGCTTTATAAGTTAATAAAAGAATTTTAAAGTCAATACGGAATTTAACTGGGAGCCAATGCAGGGCTGATAGGACTGGACTGATATGCTGAAATTTTCTAGTTCTGGTCAGAACCCTGGCTGCGGCATTTTGAACTATTTGAAGTTTATTTAGATTCCTATTTGAACATCCTGACAGTAGTGCATTGCAGTAGTCTAATCTAGAGCTAACAAAGGCGTGCACCAATTTTTCCGCATCATCCTGTGATAATGCATTTCTTAATTTAGCAATGTTACGGAGATGTAGAAAAGCTATCCTAGTAGTATTATCTATGTATTTATCAAATGATAGGTCAGAGTCGAGTATGACGCCTAGGTTTTTGGCTACTGTGCCAGGTGTAATGGGGTAGCCTGCGAGATTAAGCATTAGATCTGGAATTTTCTGTTTTGAGGCCTTAGGGCCCAGAAGAAGAACTTCTGTTTTGTCCTCATTAAGTTGGAGGAAGTTTAGAGACATCCAGCATTTAATATCTTTTACACAGGCCTCAATTTTTCTTAAACTGAGTTTGTCATCAGGTTTGGCTGATATGTAAAGTTGAGTGTCATCTGCATAGCAGTGAAAATTGACACCATGTTTGTTTATAACTGTGCCCAATGGTAGCATATATAATGTAAATAATAGTGGTCCTAGAATGGAGCCTTGCGGGATCCCATATTTAACTTTTGTACGTTTGGATGGAATATTATTGAGCTCTACAAACTGATAGCGATTTGTTAAGTAAGAATGAAACCATGAAAGGGCTGTGCCAGAGACTCCAACCCAGCGTTCTAACCTTTCTAGCAAGATCCTATGATCAATTGTGTCGAAAGCTGCACTAAGATCAAGAAGCACTAACAGCGATACATAACCTTGATCTGAAGCAAGGAGGAGGTCATTTGTTACTTTAACTAATGCTGTTTCAGTACTGTGATGGGGCCTAAAACCAGATTGGAACTTTTCAAATATGTGATGCCTATGCAGATATAGGCATAATTGCTGGGCAACAGCTTTTTCTATGATCTTAGATATAAATGATGTGTTTGAAATGGGTCTATAATTAGATAGTACAGTAGGATCAAGATTTGGTTTCTTAATTAGAGGTTTAATAACTGCTAATTTACATGATTTGGGCATGTGACCTATTGTAATGGATGAGTTAACTATAGTTAGAAGAGGTTCAGTTACCGCTGGTAATACCTCTTTTAATAACTTTGATGGAACAGAGTCTAGTGTGCAGGTAGCACAATTTAAGGAAGAAATTATTTTCTCTAATTCTGATTGTGGGAGTGGATGAAAAGCATCAAGTTTTTCTCCCAGTATGCGATTTAAATCGATGTCAACCAAACCAGATGACATACCAGTTGTATTGCTAATAAAAGGTTTTATATTTTGTCTAATATTCTCTATTTTATTATCAAAAAAATCTATAAATACATTACTAGTGAGGTTTACTGGAATCTGAGGTTCTGCGCCTGCTTGATTTTTTGTAAGTTTGGAAATAGTATTAAAAAGAAATCTAGGATTGTTTTTATTTTTCTCTATCAGTGAGGCTAGGTATGCTGAGCGTGCTTTAGCGAGTGCCCGTTTGTAGTCAATGATGCTATCCTTCCAGGCACAGTAGAATACTTCCAACTTAGTAGATCGCCATTTACGCTCTAATTTACGTGCTATTTGTTTTAAGTTTCTAGTTTGGTCAGTGTACCACGGAGCGAGTTTTTTAGATCTAGTCTTTTTATATTTGAGTGGAGCTACTATATCTAGAGCTGATCTGCAGGTATTCTCTATGCAGTTGGTTAGACTGTCTAACTCTCCTGGATAGGATGGCGAGTGGGCTAGAGCAGTTAAATCAGGGAGGGCTTCAATAAACTGTGTTGATGTTAATGAATTTATCGAGCGCTTCATACACTGCCGAGGAGACGGGCGGGTATTTATGTTAAGATGAATCTCAAATTTGACTAAATAGTGATCAGAGATAGCTACGGTTTGCGGGAGTATATTTATATTATCTACGTCAATACCCAACGTTAAGATTAAATCTAGGGTATGATTTTGATAGTGTGTGGGTCCTACAACGTTTTGTGTAATGCCAACAGAGTTCAATATAGAAGTAAAAGCCCTTGTCAGTGGATCCTCCGCATTATCAAAATGTATGTTAAAGTCTCCTACCATTATTATTTTGTCACTACTAACTGCTAAATTTGCTGTAAAATCTGTGAAATCTTTTAAGAAATCTGAGTAAGGCCCTGGTGGTCTATATACATTTGTTAGGGAAAATGAACTTTTATTTTCAGATGGACTAGTTACATTAATAGACAGCATCTCAAATGAATTAAAGATATCCAAGTATTTCTGATGAATTTCTAAACAATCACGATATATTATACATATTCCTCCTCCTCTGCCTGACAATCTAGGTTTATGTATATAACTATATCCCACAGGAGTGGCTTCGTTTAGAGATAAATAGTCACCAGATTGAATCCACGTTTCAGTTAGACATAAAATATCAATTTTCTGGTCAGTTATAAGTTCATTCATAAAAACTGCTTTAGAGTTGAGTGATCGAATATTAATTAATCCAATTTTCAGATCGGTCATATAGGTAATAATTGGATGTGAAGTTTGAATAGTAGTTAAAAACTTAGGACGGACTATTTTCTTATGATTTAATTTAACCCGGGGCACAGACACAGTCTCAATCCTATGGGATCTTGGTGACGCCTCTAAGCAGCTCGCAGACAGACGGTTTAGCCCGTTAGTCTGCGGCCTGGTCGCGACTCTGGTTAGTCAGCAGCTCCTAGTACTACACTGCCCACTAACTAAAAGACTACGGGCTATGCTGCAAGATAACAGGGCAGCGCCATCCCGGGTGGGGTGGACACCGTCCCTGCCTAAAAGACCAGGCTTGCCCTCGAAATCTTTCCAATTATCAATAAAGCCCACTTGATTTTCGGAGCACCACTTGGACATCCAGCGGTTTAGCGACGTGAGCCTGCTGTACTGCTCATCACCGCGCCGCATTGGGATGGGGCCAGAGCAGATTACGGCATCGGACATCGTCTGGGCTAATTTAACCACCTCTTTAACATTAGCCTTAGTCACCTCTGACTGCCGCAGACGTATATCGTTGGCCCCTACATGAATCACTATCCTAGAGAATCGTTTATGGGCTAACAGTCTAAGGTTGCCACTAATGTCCGGCGCTCTGGCTCCCGGTAAACAGCTGACTGTAACCGCTGGTGCCCCTACAGGAATAGCGACTTTCACGTGTCGGACTATAGAGTCTCCTATGACCAGAGTCTCCTCAGCGGGTGTAACACTGAGCGGGGCAAACCTGTTGGACACGTGAACCGGGGAGTGGTGCTCTGGTGGGCTAGCGCTGGCGTTAGCGGTAGCTGCAGCCCTCGCTCTCCGACTACGCCGCCGAGACGTCACCCATTCGCCCCGCTGTGAGGGCTCTATCGCCGGAGTCGCGGAGGCGCTAGTTCTCCCTGGCGCGTCCACACCTACTACAGACCCTGTCTCTGTCTCTCTATCCCTCAATAATGAGTGGACGCGTCGCTCTAAACTTTCCACTTTCGCCACAAGAGAAGTAACTAACTGGCACCTCTCACAAATACTATCACTATTACTGTCGGTGGCGAAAGGGTCTAGACTAAACATGCCACACTCCGAACACGGGAACAAACCAACACCAGCCATGAATAAATCAAAACACTTACCGTGTCTAGCCGATTTATACAAACTTACGCTTACACAAACTTACGCTTATACAAACTTACAGTCATCTCTGTATTTATTGTTAAGGTAACCCAAAATGGATTCATTCAAATGGATTCATTCATTCATCACATTTGCTTTGTGAGCTGTGTGTCATCAGACTTCTCTGCCAAGACCTCTGAGTTAAACAATGAGAGTACCGGTTTCAGGTAGGAGATGGTAACTACTTGCTCACCTGAGAGGGCGTCTGTAAACTCTAAGAGGGGACTAAGTGAAATGAAATGAAATGTGCCATATTTTTCAATTGTGATTTTTACACCCCAATCGAAATTTGTCCTCCGCTATTAACCCATCTGTGCAGTCAGAACACACACACACACACACACACTAGTGATTACTAGGGGGCTGTGGATCACACGTGCCCAGAGTGGTGGGCAGCCCTAGCCCGGTGCCCGGGGAGTAGTTGGGGTTAGGTGCCTTGCTCAAGGGCACCTCAGTCATGGCCTGTCTGGGAATCGAACCCACGACCCTCCGGTCACAAGACCAGTTCCCTAACCGCCAGGCCATTACTGCCCAGTCATGCTTTGTGCTTTGCTCACTGACTCCAACACATCAATATCTTGCCATGAAGGGATGAGCTGTCTGCGCTTTTTGTCTTCCCCTAGCACATGTCGAATGGCCTTTTCTTGTTCAACAAACCTCTCAATCATATGCTGTCTTGATCCCCATCTTGTAGGAGATTCAGTAATCAGCTTGTGCTCTGGGAGCTTCATTTGAGTTTGGGCATTAGCCAATGCTTTCTTCAGGTTCCAGCTGTTTGAAAAGGCTCCCACCACCTTTTTGCAGACACCAATGGCTCTGTCTATCTTCGTATCACGCATGCTTCTCTCTGAAAAAAATATTTGAAAGAGTATATCATTGCCATGAATGGAGCAAGAGGCTTCTGTTGATCTTTTTGATCCTATTGTTTGCCCAAACACCATTGTGGGGCCAGCTGATAAACTTGTCTGGCAGAGGTGAACTTGAGATACTATGTGCAGGCCTATTTGTGTGCTTTATACTAGAGTCCTGCACGGGACAAAATTTCCAGTTCCGCGCCCGCCCGCACCCGCATTGTTCAATCCTGCTCCCGCCCGCAATTCCCGCATTGATTCCGACGTTCGCATTACTGCACAAGTAAATAAACTGCGTCTGGACGACGACACCAAATAAAATAAATAATCCAGAAACAAAGAAATAAACAACAATGTAACTACTGGCAAAGCAGCAGCTTAACCAGAATGTGCAGTTTTATTAGCACGTGAAGAAGCAGCAGTACCATGAAAGGAAGAGCAGCTAAGGCACGTTAACTTCCTTTAAACGGGACTTTCCGTCTGCCTCTCCCGCCCGCGCCGCACTACAATGCACTGGGTCCTGCGATTGCGGGGCTCTACTTTATACACAACACACTCTCAGAGCTTAGTTAGTCAGTTGTTTTTACTTACCTTATGTATATGTATGGATATATAAATAACAGCCTTATAATACCATGCATGACCATTTAAAATAGCATTTATTTTATATAGTACAGCAGACATGTTGTTTGTCAGTAGCCTGCTCAACACATCTTAATAATAATAATAATAATAATAATAATAATAATAATAATGAATTAAAAGGTATAAATTAGTGGTGGGCCGTTAACGGCGTTATGTATATATACAGATATAAACGGTCTGCAAGCGAGTTAAATTTAATTAGTGGTCGGCCGTTATCAGCGTTATCGTTACCGTTAACAGCCCACCACTAGTATACATATTTCCATTTTCTTTGACACTCAGAATTAATTAAATGCAGTTATTAACAATAATGACATTTGAACTCACCGATTGCGATATGAAGCCGGTGCCCAAAGCACGGTAGCCTCTTCCAGTTGTTAATTCGGAGTGCGCTGACTACATTGGCTCCGCTGTCTGTGGTCATGAACACCATGGCCTCTTCTTTCAGTGACCAGGATGCGAGGGCATCTTTCAGCCCAAGAGCAATTATCTCACCTGTATGGGACTCTGGGAAATAAGACGTTTGCAAGCAGTAGCTCCGAAGTCGCCAAGATTCGTCAATGAAATGGATAGTCAGTGAGAGATATGGCTCCGATGTTCGGCTCAACCACAAATCGGTTGTTGTAGCAAAGTGTGTAAGGCTCTGCACTGCTTTTTCCACAGCTTTGCGGGTGTCATCGTACAGTGTGGGGAGAGCAGTACCACTGAAGTACTTCCGACTGGGCACTGTGTAGCGTGGCTCTAGGAGGTTGACTAACTCAGTGAAGCTTTCTAACTCTACCAACCGCATCAGAAGCATTTCTCGTGCTATGAATTTGGTCACGGCATTGGTTACGTCTTGCCACCGCTTGCTCTTCCTCTCATAGGGCACCCTTTTGATGAAAGATTCAGCCAGCGTTTGTTGGGCACATTGTGGTTTAAGCCTACCAGTACTTGTATTTTGTTGAGAGTTTCGAAGTTTTTCAAATTCTTCGTATTCCTTACTGTGGTTGTAACGCAGGTGGTGAATGAGATTCGTCGTTGAGCTTTGTTTGACTGTAACAGATTTACGGCATATTTTGCAAATTACATTGTCCTGAACAACGTCATTCTTTTCAAACCCAAACCATCTCCAGACTAGTGAGGTAGACCCTCGTCTTGGCACTAATTCTTTTGACTCTGAAGTGGTGGATGACCCAACAGGTTCAGGGTCGGATGCTGCTGCCTCCTTTGCTTGCATTTTCTCTTACTGCGTGGCGGGTCTGGCACTGGCACAAGACTTTTCACGCGAAAAACATTCACGTGGTGTAGTAGGCTACTTTTTTTAAAGGCTTGCGGCGTGGTAAAAGCAGAGAACCACTGGCGCCGCACTTTATTAATTTTTGGCGATTGAAAAAAATAAAATACCTCGATATTACAAAATTACACATCGTCAAAACAACATTCACGATAATTTCGCAAACGACACATATCGCCCACGACTACTCGCAAGCCGCGGGTTGGCCTCTCCTGGTTTAGACAATTATTGCACACTTTCTCTAAATCATATAAACTTCATTTCACCTCTCAAATATCACTGTGTTTGACCCTTTATGATATATTTAACTGAAGTTTTTTATCCAAACATTCAATGATTTAAAAAGGTAAATTAGGAAAATTAACAAGGGTGCCCAAACATTCACATCCCACTGTATATGCTTGTATACTGTCCTTATATAGATATTTATGTATGTGTATAGAGGTATATGCTTGTATACTGTCCTTATGTAGATATTTATGTATGTGTATAGAGGTATATGCTTGTATACTGTCCTTATGTAGATATTTATGTATGTGTATAGATTAGAACTGTATAACATCTATGAGGCATTATAAGTACGCTGCACAACTTCTGCACCATCAGTCACTTTACACATTCCCATCAGCCAGAGCCGGATTGGCTAATCGGGAGATTCGGGAGGATTCCCGATGGGCCGGCACATGTCAATCTCTAGTTTGGGCCGATTGGGAGGAAAAAATAATTTTGGGCCGGACTTTAAATCTTCACTTTAAGTCATTTCACTTAAATGGCTCTTTCTTACTGTATTATTATTATTATTATTATTATTATTATTTTTATTAAAAAAAAAAAAATCTATATTCTATATTTTGTTCATTTATCGTAGTTTAATTTAAGGTGGAGTAATCACCAAAGTATTTCACTGCCTGTCATACTGTGTATGACCATGTATGTGACAAATAAACCTTGATTTTATTTGATTTGTCTATCTTTTTGCATGCTTCCACCCAAAACGATTGCATGCAAGCACCTACAACCACCTGGGAGATGGTCTGGCTTGCCGGTGGATGTACTGATGCCGGGGTTGGATGTGCCATTTCCGTAAGAGGACGTGCTGATGCTCCTACCTGAGGCTCACCATCTGCACTGAAGGGCCTGTGACTACTTGGCCAGGGAACAAGGACCTGAACTTTATATATAAAACCATCCTGCGCACCACGGACTTGTGCTAATGGACCGCCCAATGGAGGATGGGTTCCCTTTTGAGTCTTGGTCCTCCCGAGCTTTCTTCCTAAACCCCACCATCATAGGAAGTTTTTCCTCGCCTTTGGCTTGTTCATTAGGGATCTGGACCCAAATGATTGTAAAGCTGCTTTGTTACAACATGTGTTGTGAAAAGCGCTATATAAATAAATTTGACTTTGACTTTTACTCACGTATGGGTCTCTAATACTTTATACATGTCTGCAGCTGAGAACACAGTGCTGAGATCTACTGAGGTGAGGAGACCAAACAGAACAGCAGATTAAATGAAACAAATTACAAAATGCAAGGGCAGACCCAACAAAGGAAAATGACACAAACATAATCTAAACAATTTTAATATTCTGTTAATATAATTCATAATAATCAGATTCAACACAACCATCACGTGCTGTGCGTCTTGTTAATTTTCCTCAGACACATATATTAACACATACACTGCCCATAAACATTCCTTTACACTCTTTTACGATCCTTTACACTCCTTTACACTCCTTTACTCTCTGCTAATTAAATTTTTAGCATTTTCTCCATCTCCATTTGTCTCTACCTTTTCTGCTTGCTTTATTAGAGGTTTATCTTCAGCTGTTGATGACTGATCCTTTGTCGTGTTGTTAGGGCCAGTACTGCACACATCTTTGTTCCCATCATGCCCCACTCCGGGCGCAGCCTGAACCACGCCTGCCCCACTCTTGTTTTTTCCTCCTCCCTGTTCTTCCTCTCCACCTCCCTGTTTTCCAACTTGGTCACACTCAGAGTATGGTCCTTTGCGTTTAAAGAAGCCGCACTTGAGTGGATGAAAAACAGTAACCAATAGAGAGAGAAAGTGAGACAGAGAGAGACAGAGAGACCAACTGGAGTGAAGGTTCACTGTTGGATAACGGCATCACAAGTGAAGAACACACTGATGGTCCGTTACCTTCAGCAGCAGAACTGTGGTGATGATGAGCAGGAGGAGTCCTCCCCCTACTCCACAGCTGTAGATCATAATCATATCAGGTGGAACAACCAGCTCAGCTCTCACACTGATCTGATAGCACAAACAGAGAAAGACTTACAAACAGACACAGTATCAGACACAGAGGAACACTTACAAACAGCATCAGACACAGAGGAACACTTAGAAATGACATCAGACACAGAGGAAGACACAAACATCAACAGACACAGAGGAACAACTTAGAAATGACATCAGACACAGAGGAACACTTACAAACAGCATCAGACACAGAGGAAGACACAAACAGCATCAGACACAGAGGAAGACACAAACAGCAACAGACACAGAGGAACAACTTAGAAATGACATCAGACACAGAGGAAGACACAAACAGCATCAGACACAGAGGAAGACACAAACAGCAACAGACACAGAGGAACAACTTAGAAATGACATCAGACACAGAGGAACACACAAACAGCATCAGACACAGAGGAAGACACAAACAGCATCAGACACAGAGGAAGACACAAACAGCAACAGACACAGAGGAAGAACTTACAAACATCAGACACAGAGGAAGACTTACAAACAGTGTCAGACATAGAATAAGAATAACAAACAGAAGAAATATTTAGAAGACGAACATGACCTCAGTAACTGGCAGAAGGTCATGATAATAAATCCATTACTAGATTACCTCTGCTCTGTGGTTTTTGGTAGGATCATCCTGTTAAATAAAAAAAAAGATGAAAAGCAATAACCAGGTAAACTCAGCTAAACAGAAGATAATCTGGATTAGGATTATAAAGAAACTCAGATGGATTAGGATTAAACAGAAATTATTTCTGGGTTAGGATTACACAGATAAACTATTTGATCAGTGGTCTCACCGCTGGGCCACTGGATGTCTGTACATAGCGTGTTTTATCAAAGTCCATCTGAGCGAAGGTAGAAAACACATCCTCGACCCTGAACTCATGGAAAGACCATCTCTGCAGAGTGAGGAACAGACACATAAGAATGACAAAGAGAGAATATGGCAGAAAGGAAAACAATGAGGTAAAAACAATGTGACTGTGAGAGAAAATGTGAGAGATTAGTCTCTCGTTATTGTTCTTCGCTGGGGGAGTTTATGACTTTTAGATGCAAACCTTTTTATTTACCATTGTTTACTTTCCACCTAGCGTGAATGCTAAGAAGGCACTTTGAGTTCTGTGAGGCTATACGAGAGATGCAAAAAATGCATCAGGATGGACTTTTCATTGTTGCTTCAACCATGCAAATCTCAGTTCTTTCAAAATTCTACCATAATGTGGACTTTGTGAAGAGAGAGACGAACAAGCTGAATCTTGTTTACACAAACGTTCCCGGCACATATCAGACAGAACCCCGCTCCCATCTCAGATATTCAGACCACATCTCTGTTCTGATAATCCCAGCATACAGACCATCTCTGATATTCAGACAACATCTCTGTTCTGATAATCCCAGCATACAGACCATCTCAGAAATTCAGACCACATCTCTGTTCTGATAATCCCAGCATACAGAACCACTGGTCAGGGGTTACAAGACGGTCATGAAGCATTTGAACTTGGTCAGCAGAAGCCATTTCTGCTCTTCAGGACAGTTTTGAGCACAATAAATGGCAAGTGGAGGAATTCACGTCTTCTGGAGGAGTTCATGTATTCTGGAGAAGTTCACGTCATCTGGAGGAGAACACGTCATCTGTAGAACACGTCACCTGGAGAAGTAAACGTCATCTGGAGGAGTAAACATCTTCTGTTAAAGTCTACATCGGCCAGTGCATAGATGATGTCTGTCGCCAAGACCATTATTTCACACTCCAACCAGAAGCTGCGGATGACTGCAGAGGTACGTGTTCCGCTGAGGGTCAGAGACTCCACCTTCACAGCAGGCGAAGTGTGCACACAAGCATCCACAGCCACTTGGAGAACAGCAGAGACATGCGATGTGTGTGGCAGGGCATCCATCACCTCCTACAGGACAACACCATGTCCCTGTGACAGTAACACCACCTTAACCCTAACCAGATACACTACAGGACAACACCATGTCCCTGTGACAGTAACACCACCCTTCCAGATACACTGAACGTCTACACACGATTTGAGGCATACAATGATGTGGCAGTGAGGAAGATTACACCTCCTCCCAATGACTGCTGTGTCTTATCACAGCTGATCTGATGGAAAGCTGCTGGCCCAGATGCTCCTGGCAGAGCATTAACTAACACTAACGCTGACACTAACCCTAACACTAACCCTGACACTAAACCTAACCCTCACACTAACCCTAAACCCAAGCACTTAAAACTAACCCTGACACTAATACTAACCCTAACATTAACACTAACCCCGTCCCAACATGCTTCAGAGCGATAACCATCCCACTGCACTCACATCCATCATCATGACACTCTTTGAGAAGCCCGTCATAAGGCACATTAAGACCTCCATCAGACAGGATTGGTAACTACATCTCCAGCACCATCACACCCCCCCCAAGGCTGTGTGCTCAGTCCACTGCTGTTCACACTGTTGACTCATGCCTGACCAGCTTTAGCCGTATCAAGTTCAATGATGGCACAACTGTGGTGGATCTCATCAGCAAGAACAACTCAGCTTACAGGGAGGAGGAGCAGGGACTAACACACTGGAGCAGAACCATCTGGATGTAAACAAAACAGATGGTTTCACTTCAGAAGGACAAAGTGCAGTCACTCTGCTAAGCTTTGATGGCTCTAACGTGGAAATTGTCAAATCCATCAGATTCCTTGGTGTACACATGAGGATAACACCTGGACCACCACCTCCAGCTCCATAACAAAGAAACACCAGCAGTATGGAGTAATTTCCATGCCAAAACCAAGGGGTGCAAAATCAGAGCGTGTTTTTCCTTCTCAATTTTATGACTCATGCAACAAGCACTTTTGCTTTGGCCCTTTATTGAGCGAGTTTTGACAAGGGTTGTTTTTTTTTCTTGCTACTTTCAGGGTGGGGTCATGGGTGTTTTTGGCACTTTGGGGGTGGGCTCATGGGAGTTTTTTTTCAGTGAATGCTATTGGCTGATGGCTCCTGGTTTTGTGACTGACATTACAGTCTTTTCAGAATGTAGACAGATGAGTTAGCTACCTATCCAGGTTAAAAGAAAAATTTGGGTTGATCTATCTTGTAACATTTTACTAATGTGGTCATGGATTTTTGTACTGATGCGTTAAGTGGTTCAGACATTCACATCGACTCCAGCAAAAGTGCTCAGTCAGTGGACTTACTTAATCTAATACATTGTTTTGATCTCACTCAACATGTTGCTTCTGCCACTCATACAAAGGGTCATATTCTTGACCTTGTGTCATTTGACCTTGTGTCATTTGACCTTGTGTCTGCCACTCCATGTGTCCGTCCTTCCAATCTGCATGTTATGGATTTGCACATTTCTGATCATGTAGCAGTTCTACTTAAACTGTCACTGTCTTCATTTTCCAAAAGAAAGCTCAGTTCACAAACCATTACATTTAGAAATATAAGGTCTTGCCCCTGATGATCTAGACAACTATCGCCCCATATCAAATCTTCCTTTCATTAGCAAACTAGTTGAACGTGCAGATTCTGTCCAACTGAAAGAACATCTGACTGCAAACAAACTTTTTGAACTATTTCAATCTGGCTTTAGAGCAAACCATAGCATTGAAACTGCTCTGTTGAGGGTATTTAATGATCTGTTGCTAGCAGCTGATTCTGGTCAAGTGAATATTCTAGTTCCTCTAGATATCACTGCAGCATTTGACACAGTTTGCCATGAAACACTCCTGCGCAGACTAGAGACCAAGGTTCAACTTCAACCGGGGTGACTGGTACAGCTCTCAACAAAACAGTAAAACATCTGAAGCTGTTCTTATTGCTTCCCCTTCCACCTTCAAGAAAATGAGCCAATCAACAATCTCTATCCCAGGCTTTATCCAATCATCTGTGACCAAAGTTCACAACCTTGGTGTTATTTCAGACTCTACACTTCAGTACACATAACCCCAAAGATGAAAGTATTGCACTTCCAGTACAATATCGAATACAATATAAATCTCTACTCTTGGTTTTTAAGTGTTTGCATGGCGTGGCACCTGAGTATCTTTCTGTTCTGTTGTCAAGATACTGTCCTTCTCGTTCTCTCCGGTCAGCTGATGCTTCTCTGCTCTCAGTTCCTTCTGCTAAGCTGCGCATATTTGGTTAAAGAGCTTTCAGTGTTCATGGTGCAAAATTATGGAACTCAAACCCTCTATATCTCCGTACATGTGTGACGGGCAGGGTGAGCGAAAATAAATGGAAGCGATCAAGCCAAGTCTCAGGGAAAAAGGATGGTTTAATATGAAAAGTGCGCAAACCAAAACCCGTGAACTGATCCGAATTAAGGATATAATAACCAGCGGTCAACTGGTACAAAGACAAGACATATATAGACGAACAAACGACTCTCAGGTGAGACGGATCGCGGGCTCCGCCCACCTGAGGGACGAACACAACACCACACCCACAGGACAAGCTGCTGCTGTAGACGGGGGTGACCAGTAGGGGGCCGCTGTACCGTGACAACATGTACATCAGTGGATGTTTTTAAGAGGCACTTAAAAAATATATTTTTGAAATTGCTTTTATGAATTCGTCATTTTAATTTGTTACTTAATTTTATATCTTTTTTACTTGAATGTTTTATGTTTTTATATGATTTGTTATCTTATTGTAAATTGTCCTTGAGAATCCTGAAATGTGCTTATAAATAAAAATGTATTAATATTATTATTATTATTACCGCGTTACAGTGTGTGTGTGTATGTGTGTGTGTGTGTGTGTGTGTGTGTGTGTGTGTGTGTGTGTGTGTGTGTGTGTGTGGTCTGGCTTGCCGTTGGATGTACTGATGCCATTGCCACAAGAGGACGTGCTGATGCTAGCTCCTACCTGAGGCCCACCACCTGCACTGAAGGGACTGTGACTACTTGGCCAGGGAACTAGAACCACAACTGTAACTATAGAACTACTTTTTGACCACAAATACGGGCTTGTGCTAGCGGGCCGCTCAGTGGAGGATGGGTTCCCTTTTGAGTCTTGGTCCTCCCGAGGTTTCTTCCTAATCCCCACCCTATAGGGAGTTTTTCCTTGCCACTGTCGCCTTTGGCTTGCTTATTAGGGATCTGGACCCATATGATTGTAAAGCTGCTTTGTGACAACGTGTTGTAAAAGTGCTATATAAATAAATTTGACTTTGAGTATGTGTGTGTGTGTGTGTGTGTGTGTGTGTGTCTCACCCCAGTGTACTGCTGCAAGTTTGGGAAGGTAAGGTCAGCTCTCAGCTTAAACTCAACGTCACGTTCCAGAGAGAAGACAGGACACTGGAATCTTACACAGCGCATCAACACTGTACAATTCTGGAGGAGACGGAGCAGACACACTACATTAGGAACTCTGCAGTAAAGAACAGAGTCCTGCAGTCTTCTACCCCACACTCCAGCACATCTACCCCACACACCAGCACTTCTACCCCAAACACTAACACTTCTACCCCACACACTAACACTTCTACCCCACACACTAACACTTCTACCCCACACACCAACACATCTACCCCACACACCAACACATCTACCCCACACACCAACACATCTACCCCACACACCAACACTTCTACCCCACACACCAACACATCTACCCCACACACCAACACATCTACCCCCACACCAGCACTTCTACCCCACACACCAGCACTTTTACCCCACACACCAGCACTTCTCCCTCACACACCTGCACTTCTACCCCACACACCAACACTTCTACCCCACACACCAGCACTTTTACCTCACACACCAACACTTCTACCCCCACACCAGCACATCTACCCCACACACCAACACTTCTACCCCACACACCAGCACTTTTACCTCACACACCTGCACCTCTACCCCACACACCTGCACTTCTACCCCACACACCAGCACATCTACCCCACACACCAACACTTCTACCTCACACACCTGCACTTCTACCTCACACACCTGCACCTCTACCTCACACACCTGCACTTCTACCTCACACACCTGCACATCTACCCCACACACCAACACTTCTACCTCACACACCAGCACCTCTACCCCACACACCTGCACTTCTACCCCACACACCTGCACTTTTACCTCACACACCTGCACCTCTACCCCACACACCTGCACTTCTACCTCACACACCTGCACCTCTACCTCACACACCTGCACTTCTACCTCACACACCTGCACATCTACCCCACACACCAACACCTCTACCTCACACACCTGCACATCTACCCCACACACCAACACTTCTACCTCACACACCTGCACATCTACCCCACACACCTGCACATCTACCTCACACACCTGCACATCTACCCCACACACCTGCACATCTACCCCACACACCTGCACATCTACCTCACACACCTGCACCCCTACCTCACACACCTGCACTTCTACCCCACACACCTGCACATCTACCACACATCAGCACATCTACCCCACACTCCAGCACATCTACCCAACACATCAACACTTCTACCCCACACACCTGCACTTCTACCTCACACACCTGCACTTCTACCCCACACACCTGCACCTCTACCCCACACTCCAGCACCTCTACCCCACACACCTGCACCTCTACCCCACACACCTGCACCTCTACCCCACACTCTACCTCAGAATATCTAACCACGATGACCTGCAGTTCATCACACAGAGTAAATGAATGTGAATATTGACTTACAGAGGGAGGTTCCACTGTGATGCTACAGTCTTTCATGTTCTGTAGAGAAACATTATTAAAACTCGAGTATTATTGTGAGTTATCTGAACTACAGGCAAATACAGAGAAATAAATATGAATGAGTAGTGTAAGGGTTAGGGTTAGTATATAAAAGTATATAATTCTTATCAAGTAGTACCTGTGACACAGTGATGGTGTGATTGTGTATTGTGAAGTTGTGACTGATCTGCATTAAGAAACTTAGTGAAACAGGTACTTCCTTCTGTCCAAGATTCTTCACCTACACACACACACACACACACACACACACACACACACACACACACACACACACACACACACACACACACACACACACACACAAGGAGGGGTAGTGTGGGGTTTCTATAATACAATAGAAGGGACTGTATCTTACTGCTAATGTCTAAATGAGACACTCACCCTGTAGATGATAATGAGAGGCTTTGGGCCCCTGTCTTCCAGAGAGAAATGTAGATATATTTCAGAGAGTTCTGGCACACTGGGATGGGTAAGACACAGACAAGGGAGGAATAGATGTTGGTATAAACTCAATTTAGTAATGTAATAATAACACCAATAAAATTAATAATGTAATACATTTACTTACAAGCTAACACTCATGTCCACAGCATACTGAACTGGCAGAGATTTGCTCACTGTTCCAAAGCTGATGTTAGCAATATTATCACTGTAAGCACATAAAACAACAAACATAAACCACTGTATGCAAACAACTCATTCCACTGACACATATACCACTGTAAATGAACAACTCATCCCACTGACACGTATACCACTGTAAATGAACAACTCATCCCACTGACACATATACCACTGTAAATGAACTACTCATCACACTGACACATATACCACTGTAAATTAACTACTCATCACACTGACACGTATACCACTGTAAACAACTCATCCCACTGACACATATACCACTGTAAATGAACAACTCATCCCACTGACACATATACCACTGTAAATTAACAACTCATCCCACTGACACGTATACCACTGTAAACAACTCATCCCACTGACACATATACCACTGTAAATGAACAACTCATCCCACTGACACATATACCACTGTAAATGAACAACTCATCCCACTGACACATATACCACTGTAAATGAACAACTCATCTCACTAAGCAGAAAGAGAGGTCTCCGAACGGTGGAGGCGTTTATACTTTCGCGAGCGTCACTGCAGTGTTCTCCGAAACGATAGGCGTTTTGTCCGAAATGATATGTGGTAGAAACACCCCTCAAAACAGGGTAATGAACATTTACCTGACCAATTTTAATGTTGCTATATGTTTCAGGTTTGAAAAGTGCTGGAATTTAGGTTAAAGTACTTTAAAATGCTTGAAATTGTAACTACTTGGTTTCACAACAAAACGAGCCTCTTGTAATTCCAGGACGAAACATGAGAGACCGTGAAGACGTGAAGATTGGGCGTTTTTTAAATAAACAACCATTAAATAATGTTATAAAAAGCGAATTATTTCGAGTATATGTATAAATATTTACCTTAATTATGTTTAACATGCTGGGAAATATTGAAATGGACCTTGAAAGTGACATACAAGTGCTTTAATTCCACCTTATAAAGGTGTATGAACCCTGAAAACGTGACTTTGTTCATTGCGCTGAAGCGCGGCGCGAAGTTACAAAATTCGAGAGGTGCACGACCTCTCGAACCGACAGCGCGCGAGGCACTCGCGCACACGCAGCCACAGCGATTACGTCATTTTCGCCGCGCGGACCCTCGCGCCACACGCGAAGCATCAACCAGGCAGGCTTGTTGTTGAGCGGGGGGGGAACGTAAGTTGTTGAGCGGGGGTGGCAAACGTAACACTCGTGACGGAGTGTTTTTTCAATAGCCCTGAAATAAATGCTACGGTTTTGTTTTGGTCCGTATCCAGTTAATCAGGAATGAGATTGGGTCCGGACAGGACTGGCGCGGTCCGCCAGTTGAGTACCCCTGATATATATGATATGATTAATAATATGATATTAACACGTTTTGGCAAACTGAACCCAGAACCGTTATTGAATGGCTTATGATGAGATTATCTACCTGCTGGCCATGAGGGTCATTTCCATTGTGTCATTCCAGTCGTAGTGTTGAGAGATGCGAAAAATGCCTTGGAACGTGGCCTGGAACAGAGTTGACAGACACAGTGGTTATAGCACAACTTGCTTTATGCATTTGCATAACGTTTTAGTGGGGTACAATTTTTAGAATATTCTTTTACATATTTTTTTATTTAAGGGCATGATGTCACATGTTATTGTAACACGGTGGGTATAGACGTGTACACACTGCGTATAAAAACACAGCAAGGTGGACGCAAGTGCCGGCTCATACTGACAATGACATTGGTCAAGCCAATAATCAGAGAGTGGGATGCGCACACACAGCAAAAGCAGCACACACAAATAATGACACGGAATACTCAACGCATGTAGAAATAATAAACCAAAAGAATTAGGGAAGAAAGCAAACACAAAGCAATGCAGAAAAACTCGACGAGTGAAAATCAAAACTGGACCGTAAAGAGACGGGAGAAAACAATAAAGGTAACTCAAAGAACGCGGAAAACTCAACATGTAAAAATAGAACTAAAATTAAAAAAAAAAAAGAACTGTTTAGTCCTGTGTATTTATATCCCTGTGTTTCCCTTGCCCGTTGTCAGTTGTTTTGTGGATTTGTGTTTTGTCATCACTGCTCCTTGTATTTACTATCTCCGTTGTTCTCTCTCTGTTCTTGTTACCCTGCCTGGTTTCATTATTGTTCTGTGTCCATCATGCCCATGTATTTGTATAACCTGGATGGCTCTCCTGTTATGACTCCTGCCTGCCCTTTTGTAAATGCATGATATGCTAATTAAAGGCAAACTATATTAATAAAAGTGTGATATGCTACACCACACAAAGCTGTACCAAAGTGTATCCAGAGGAAGCTGCATATATAGGGTTCATTATTTTGGTGATTAAAGGTTCACATTTCTATGACATGCGTACAAAATATACATTTCAAGTATCTGTTTGTGAAGTGAGAATCTGGGAATTCAAATCTGTTAATTGTATAACAATGTGTTAATTGTATAACAATGTAACTTGAATGAATTTGTGTAATTTGAATTTCTGTTGAATTAGAATATGGGAGCTGAATTATAATATGAGAGTTGAATTATAATGTTGGAGTTGAAAGGTTTTTTAGTGCACTGAGAATAAAGGAGACGTGGCTTACATTGGTCTTGCTGCGGTACACTGGTCGACTGATACTGCAGGTGGTTTTATTCAGTGCTCCATCGTCTCGATCTCCACAACTGCTCAGAGTTCTCCTACTGGCCTGGAAGACACATTACATGTTCTGGTTCCAGTGCTTGGACACTGATGATTAATCACCAATTACAGACTAATGAATGGACAATCAGGTGACGGTGTCTCTTCTGGAGTCTGTAATAGTCACATTTGCATTTACTGAATGTGAACTTTATAAGCAATAAAGACAAAATTAGGGGTGGGCCGTTATCACCGTTATCGCCGTTATTGGCGTTATCGGCATTATCTGTGTTAACGGCGTTCGATAATGCGATACTCTTATTGGGCTATATAAAAAATATCGCCATTAATCTAATCTTAAAGTTGGGTTGGGAGCTGGGTCAAAATAGGTAAGCACACTATGATGACTTTCACCTTGATAGTTTAGCTCAGGTGTATTCCTAACCTAATTGCACAGTAGGGGGCGAGAACGAGTTTTCAAACCTGTGAATTACCACCCACAAAAAATCGCACGTGTGCTTACATGGATGCAGCCACGAAGCTGTCAGGTTTGCTTCATGGAAAATTCATTTTTAAGAAGCTTCCTAATGGAGACATTGACAAGACTAAAGTTGTTTGCACCTTATGCAACGTGGAATTAGTTTCTAGATTAATTTCAAGATTTCAGTGAGATTAATCTAGATTAAAAAAATTAATCTATGCCAACCCCTAGACAAAATGTGCTTGATAAATATGAGTTCTGCAGGTAGATGCCCATTTACAAACATCAAAAATATGTCATATTACAGGGTTGCCAACTCACACGCATTTGACCGTCTTCACACAACTTACGTCGATTACCCCCCCCCCCCCCCCCCCCCCCCCCCGTCGACAACTTAGGTTCGATACCCTCCCCCCCCGTCAACAATTTACACTGGCCAGCCCCTCCAGGTTCAAATCTCACTCAAAGCGATCTTCAAAAGTTGGCAACCCTGCATATAATGAGAGAGCTACCTGATCAGAGTGGGAATGATGTAATCAGAGAGTGGGAATGACCTAATCAGAGAGTGGGAATGATGTAATCAGAGAGTGGGAATGATGTAATCAGAGAGTGGGAATGACCTAATCAGAGAGTGGGAATGATGTAATCAGAGAGTGGGAATGATGTCATTAGAGAGTGGGAATGATGTAATCAGAGAGTGGGAATGACGTCATCAGAGAGTGGGAATGATGTAATCAGAGAGTGGGAATGACGTCATCAGAGAGTGGGAATGATGTAATCAGAGAGTGGGAATGATGTAATCAGAGAGTGGGAATGATGTCATCAGAGGGTGGGAATGATGTCATCAGAGAGTGGGAATGATGTAATCAGAGAGTGGGAATGACCTAATCAGAGAGTGGGAATTATGTAATCAGAGAGTGGGAATGACCTAATCAGAGAGTGGGAATGATGTAATCAGAGAGTGGGAATGATATAATCAGAGAGTGGGAATGATGTCATCAGAGAGTGGAAATGATGTAATCAGAGAGTGGGAATGATGTAATCAGAGAGTGGGAATGACGTAATCAGAGAGTGGGAATGACCTAATCAGAGAGTGGGAATGATGCAATCAGAGAGTGGGAATGATGTAATCAGAGAGTGGAAATGATGTAATCAGAGAGTGGGAATGATGTCATTAGAGAGTGGGAATGATGTAATCAGAGAGTGGGAATGATGTCATCAGAGAGTGGAAATGATGTAATCAGAGAGTGGGAATGATGTAATCAGAGAGTGGGAATGATGTAATCAGAGAGTGGGAATGATGTAATCAGAGAGTGGAAATGATGTCATTAGAGAGTGGGAATGATGTAATCAGAGAGTGGGAATGACCTAATCAGAGAGTGGGAATGACCTAATCAGAGAGTGGGAATGACGTCATCAGAGAGTGGGAATGACGTCATTAGAGAGTGGGAATGATGTAATCAGAGAGTGGGAATGATGTAATCAGAGAGTGGGAATGACCTAATCAGAGAGTGGGAATGACATCATCAGAGAGTGGGAATGATGTCATCAGAGAGTGGAAATGATATAATCAGAGAGTGGGAATGATGTCATCAGAGAGTGGGAATGACCTAATCAGAGAGTGGGAATGATGTAATCAGAGAGTGGGAATGACGTCATCAGAGAGTGGGAATGATGTCATCAGAGAGTGGGAATGATGTCATCAGAGAGTGGGAATGACGTAATCAGAGAGTGGGAATGACCTAATCAGAGAGTGGGAATGATGCAATCAGAGAGTGGGAATGATGTAATCAGAGAGTGGAAATGATGTAATCAGAGAGTGGGAATGATGTCATTAGAGAGTGGGAATGATGTAATCAGAGAGTGGGAATGATGTCATCAGAGAATGGAAATGATGTAATCAGAGAGTGGGAATGATGTAATCAGAGAGTGGGAATGATATAATCAGAGAGTGGGAATGATGTAATCAGAGAGTGGAAATGATGTCATTAGAGAGTGGGAATGATGTAATCAGAGAGTGGGAATGACCTAATCAGAGAGTGGGAATGACCTAATCAGAGAGTGGGAATGACGTCATCAGAGAGTGGGAATGACGTCATTAGAGAGTGGGAATGATGTAATCAGAGAGTGGGAATGATGTAATCAGAGAGTGGGAATGACCTAATCAGAGAGTGGGAATGACATCATCAGAGAGTGGGAATGATGTCATCAGAGAGTGGAAATGATATAATCAGAGAGTAGGAATGATGTCATCAGAGAGTGGGAATGACCTAATCAGAGAGTGGGAATGATGTCATCAGAGAGTGGAAATGATGTAATCAGAGAGTGGGAATGATGTAATCAGAGAGTGGGAATGACGTCATCAGAGAGTGGGAATGATGTAATCAGAGAGTGGGAATGATATAATCAGAGAGTGGAAATGATATAATCAGAGAGTGGGAATGATGTAATCAGAGAGTGGGAATTACCTTAATGAAAAGTAATTTATTTATTTATTGTTTGGTTTTCCTGATTTTTTCAATAGTTACTCAACTTCTTCAATTTGGAGGAAGCTGGACTCGTCCTACTGGTCTCATTATTGTACTGGTTCTGATCTGGAGTCAGTTTAGTAACTGTATTCTCACTGAGCAGACATTGTACTGGTAATTCTGATCTGGGAACAGCTGTACCTTAATGGTCTCAAACTTGGAGAGAGAGAGCCCAGGGGGAAAGTGCAGCACAATGCTGGTGTTGAAGGAGTCGTCTCCTTTATTGAGCAGAGACACGGTGATGATGAAATAAGCCTGATCCACCACCAGCAGTGAGCTGTTCCTGAAACAAACACATTGTATCAACATGCTGTACTGTGTGTGTGTGTGTGTGTGTGTGTGTGTGTGTGTGTGTGTGTGTGTGTGTGTGTGTGTGTGTGTGTGTGTGTGTGTGTGTTTGTGTGTGTGTGTGTGTGTGTGTGTGTGTGTGTGTGTGTGTGTGTTTGTGTGTGTGTGTGTGTGTGTGTGTGTGTGTGTGTGTGTGTGTGTGTGTGTGTGTGTGTGTGTGTGTGTGTGTTTGTGTGTGTGTGGTTGATTGTGAATCTTACATGAATTTAAAGTCCAGCTCTAGATCTGCTTCACATTTCACTTTATTATGACAGTTTCTTTGAAAGGGAACCTGGTATCACAAGATTGAACAAGTCAAACAGAGACAGAACTGAAATCTAACTACTACTGAACTACTAACTACTACAGGTAAAGTCAGATTAGGGTTAGGTTCATCCAAAGGGGTAAATTAGGTTAATCCTGAGCTTATCCATTACTGAAATCTTCTACCACTAGGGTAAGATTAACCTTAACCCTAACTAGGTCACCAAGGAAGTACTTCATCCAGAAATTATGAATCACTAAAGTAGTACTTTATTCAGAGATTATGGGTCAGTAAGGTAGTACTTCATCCAGAGATTATGGATCAATGGATTATGGATTTATCCAGAGACTCTACTGTTTCTAAGTCCTCACCAGTTTGAGCCTTCTAACTCATTGACCTTATGGAGTGTCCCATCTCAGCCAATCACTTCCCTGCCTGACAGAAGAAATCCTCACCTCCACATAAGCCAATGTCCTGCTGTCCATGTTGAGAACAGCACTGGATTTTCCTGGCTGCTCTTCAGCCTGGGAGAAGTTCATCCGGATCAATAACGGAGACAAAGTGTCCTTCACACAGTTCTGAAACACAAAGACAATGTAGATCATGTAGGAGATACAGCAGGTCTCTGTTGGCCTGAATGTAGTGTTGGTCAACAAGATTTACCAGATGAGACTGTAACTGGTAAATGAACCATATTGTTTAGGAACTCCACTGTTACATGAGATTGTAATGTAGTCAAGTAGACTATACTGTTTAGGAACAGGTGTTAGATGAGATCGTAATGTAGTCATGTAGACTAATCAAATCCAATCAAATATATTTGTATAGCACTTTTCACAACACATGTTGTCACAAAGCGCTTTACAGGATTTACAAGGTTAACAATACTATGGGTCCAAATCCCTAATGAGCAAGCCAAAGGCGACAGTGGCGAGGAAAAACTCCCTAGATGGTGGGGATTAGGAAGAAACCTTGGGAGGACCAAGACTCAAAAGGGAACCCATCCTCCATTGGGCGGCCCGTTAACACACAAATTACACAAAAACAAATTATGCAAAAAAAAAAACAAATTATACAGACGAATACACAAGTTACAAATAAATCACACAATCAGACTAAGTATAAGGTAACTAGAATGAAAGTTCTGGGTGTTGATATTGTCAATGTAAATGTCTTGTGATGAACGCCAGGTTTTCATTCCGTGTCGGAGTGATGACACTTGTATTGTATTGATCTGTTGAGGAACTCCTGTGTTAGATGAGGTTGTAACATACTGTCATGTAGACTAATCTGTTTAGGAACTCCTGTGTTAGGTGAGGTTGTAACATACTGTCATGTAGACTGTATTGTTGAAGCAGGAATCCTGTGAGACCAGCAGGACAGACTGCAGGAGATTTCTGGAAGTTTTAATGGGCTGTTCAAAAAATGCTCGACTGTCCTGTCTAACAGCATCTGCAGTGATCTTAAACGACACATTCAGACTAGGGTTTTCTGCACCTGAGGGAAAACATAAACACACTTTTACTATTGAAAACACACAATACTGAGCTTAGACGTTATTTACATGTGTCCCAGGTCCCTCTCCTGTATTGTGGGGGACTGCACCTGTGCTGTTGGTACTCTCATCCATGCTGAAGCAGGTGGTGAGGGTAATTATGGGAAATGTAGTTTCAGTAGTGAGCAGGCAGTCAAAGTTGTTGAGGCTGATTTCAGAGGGGGAGAAACTGAGCTTTGCAGAAACAGACAGAACTGGCCGAGCCCTGAAAGAGCCATACACATCACAGGCATAACTAACTAATCACAGTTAACAGAACAGGAACAGCTCAAAAGGAACTAAAGTGACAGTGAACATTCGTTTGAAAACAAAATTAACAAATAGCGCTTAAAATAATGTACATGGTTAACTTTCTTAGGTTTAGACTTTTCCCTTATTTAACTGAATTGAGGGACTTGGTCAGTAAATGATGAATTATTCAGAGAACTAAATGTTAGGAGAGCAATCTATTCTATTCTATTCTGTTCTATACTATTCTGTTGTGTTCTATTCTATTCTATACTACACTATTCTATTCTGTTCTATACTATTCTGTTGTGTTCTATTCTATTCTATACTATTCTATTCTGTTCTATACTATTCTGTTGTGTTCTATTCTATACTATACTATTCAATTCTATTCTGTTCTATACTATTCTGTTGTGGTCTATTCTATTCTGTTCTATACTATTCTGTTGTGTTCTATTCTATTCTGTTGTGTTCTATTCTATTTTATACTATTCAATTCTATTCTGTTCTATACTATTCTGTTGTGTTCTATTCTATTCTGTTCTATACTATTCTGTTGTGTTCTATTTTATTCTATACTATTCTATTCTATTATATACTATTCTATTTTATTCTATACTATTCTGTTGTGTTCTATTCTATACTATTCTATTCTATTCTATACTATTCTGTTGTGTTCTATTCTATACTATTCTATTCTGTTCTATACTATTCTGTTGTGTTCTATTCTATTCTATTCTATACTATTCAATTCTATTCTGTTCTATACTATTCTGTTGTGTTCTATTTTATTCTATACTATTCTATTCTATTATATACTATTCTATTCTATTCTATACTATTCTGTTGTGTTCTATTCTATACTATTCTATTCTGTTCTATACTATTCTGTTGTGTTCTATTCTATACTATTCTATTCTGTTCTATACTATTCTGTTGTGTTCTATTCTATTCTATACTATTCAATTCTATTCTGTTCTATACTATTCTGTTGTGTTCTATTCTATTCTGTTCTATACTATTCTGTTGTGTTCTATTTTATTCTATACTATTCTATTCTATTATATACTATTCTATTCTATTCTATACTATTCTGTTGTGTTCTATTCTATACTATTCTATTCTATTCTATACTATTCTGTTGTGTTCTATTCTATACTATTCTATTCTATTCTATACTATTCTGTTGTGTTCTATTCTATTCTATACTACTGTAACGCTGGGTGCAGGGAGAAGGACACAGAGTCCAACTTCAAGACACTTCAAGACACTAACATTATGTTTAAGTGGACAGCGCACATACAACAAAACGTGTGAGACTCAGACAAAGACGAGCACAGGACACTGTGTGAACGCACATTAAATAGACAAACTACATAAACCCCGCGTGATGACGAGACGAGCCACAGGTGAGACCAATGAACACGCTCATACAACCACACCCACGGAGACACATAGATGGACATAATTAGACGTAGACAACATGAACATGCCCAAAAGGGAGGAGTCTGTGGCTGTAGTGTGACAACTATACTATTCTATTCTGTTGTGTTCTATTCTATTCTATTCTGTTGTTTAGTTTTTCTTGGTTGTTTAGTGAACTGTTTGGAATAGGCGGTTAGTTAACTGGCTAGTTAGCTAATTCTAGTAGTTATAGTAGTTTAGAATAAATAATAGTTATAGAGGTTTGTGCAGTGTTGTTGGGGAGTACTTCAAGAGCACCACGGCCCCTCGTGCTCCCACGGCGATGTCTGTCAGTCCATCTTCTCCCATGTCCATGACTCCATCGATCGCCACACCAAACTGCTGCAGCTGCTCAGAGATGCTCCGTGCTGCGATCCGCTTGACATACAAACACATATATGTACTCATTATGGGTTTACCTGGCTGTACAGGTGTGTGTCCTGTGTGTGTTATGGGTTTACCTGGCTGTACTGGTGTGTGTGTGTGTGTGTGTGTGTTATGGGTTTACCTGGCTGTACTGGTGTGTGTCCTGTGTGTGTTCTGGGTTTACCTGGCTGTACTGGTGTGTGTGTGTGTGTGTGTGTGTGTGTGTGTGTGTGTGTGTGTGTGTGTGTGTGTGTGTGTGTGTGTGTGTGTGTGTGTGTGTGTGTGTGTGTGTATGTGTGTGTGTGTGTATGTACCTGGCTGTACTGGGGTCGTATGCCATGTGTGTGGTTGCCCAGGTAGATGTACACAGCTCCTCTGCCCTCGTCCTCCAGTGGAGCTCCAACAGCTAAATCTTGTAGTTCATCTCCATTCAGATCTGCTATAGGTGCCACAGATGCCCCAAACTGTCCCTGAACACACTCACACACCTCCAGCACCATCACCAACTGCAGCTGCACACACACAGAAAGGCCACACGGGGCACTGTAAGTCATGATCACACAGAATGCACCTGGAACTAATTTAATTGAGGTAAACCTTTTTTTAATCAAAACAGGCAAAATGGTCCTTCAAATCAGTCAGTTCCAAACTGGTCCAACACCCAGACAGAGTTAACACAACATCAGAACTAGAATGAAAGACACAGAGGGAACGAGGAAGGAGGAGAAAGATTTTCCGGTACTCGAACATTATGGATTGTGTTAGTGGTTTGGTAACTGTGACTTTTCTGTTGCCCCTGAGAGTGGAATAATGTTCTGTTCTCTATAAAGGCATGCCCCACACTATCCATTTGAAATCTAGTTGATGTTATTTATGAACTCATTATTCATAAATAAGCAGCGTTGAATTTGTGCGGAGAGGACAAGCAACATGCTGCCAAAATGATCCTGCTCAATTATAAAGATAATGCTGTTGTGAATAAAATAAGAACTGCAACATGCAAGACATGTGGTGTCAGGATAAGAGATGGAGATGCAACCACTTCAAACTTTGTTCGACACTTAAGGCTGCACAAACAAAAGCAAGTCTCTGCTATGTATATTTAACATAATGCTATAACGGTTAGCTAGCTAGCTGGGATGTGATAACTCAGGGGTCGGAAATTAACTTTTACAAGGTTCTCGGCGGACGAACGGACTGACGAAAGTCACTGGGGGGGGGGGGGGGGGGGGGGGCGGGGGGGGGTAGGTGATGACGACAACTCACTCAAGCGAACCGAAACGCCTCAAACGCCTAACGTTAGTTAGTCTGACTAACTTAATATACTACTAATCAACTGCATCAATTGTGTTAAATATTGAAATTACATCTGGTGACGACTAGGACTTGAAGTTTAAGACTTGGGACTTGACTCGAGACTTGATTGTGAAGACTTGAGACTTACTTGTTGAATGTCAACCTGCAGTAGCCCGAGTGTCAGTTCTCGCAAGGTTAGTGCTAACAGCGGGAACAACAAACCCGAAAAACAAAGTGAAAAAGTGACTTAGTGTAAGATATACGGGGTCCTGGACGTTGGTTGTGCTGGTAAGAATGCTCGCAACAACCAGTGGAAAATTTCCCTTATTTTAAATCAAAAACTTGACAGGTATGCAAATGAGCCTCAACTGAAGAGTTACAAGCTGCCTGTTTCATTCACACTACTGTTCAAATGAATTGGGACTGATTCACTAAACTGTGTGTGTGTGTGTAGTCCTGCTGTAGAGACAGTGTGTGTGTGTAGTCCTGCTGTAGAGGCAGTGTGTGTGTAGTCCTGCTGTAGAAACAGTGTGTGTGTGTGTGTGTGTGTAGTCCTGCTGTAGAGACAGTGTGTGTGTGTAGTCCTGCTGTAGAGACAGTGTGTGTGTAGTCCTGCTGTAGAGACAGTGTGTGTGTGTAGTCCTGCTGTAGAGGCAGTGTGTGTGTGTAGTCTTGCTGTAGAGGCAGTGTGTGTGTAGTCCTGCTGTAGAGACAGTGTGTGCTGTAGTCCTGCTGTAGAGGCAGTGTGTGTGCTGTAGTCCTGCTGTAGAGACAGTGGTTGTGTAGTCCTGCTGTAGAGACAGTGTGTGTGTAGTCCTGCTGTAGAGGCAGTGTGTGTGTAGTCCTGTTGTAGAGGCAGTGTGTGTGTGTGTGTATTCCTTCTGTATAGGCAATGTGTGTGTGTGTGTTTGTAGTCCTGCTGTAGAGGCAGTGTGTGTGTGTGTAGTCCTGCTGTAGAGGCAGTGTGTGTGTGTGTAGTCCTGCTGTAGAGGCAGTGTGTGTGTGTGTAGTCCTGCTGTAGAGGCAGTGTGTGTGTAGTCCTGCTGTAGAGACAGTGTGTGTGTGTAGTCCTGCTGTAGAGGCAGTGTGTGTGTAGTCCTGCTGTAGAGACAGGGTGTGCTGTAGTCCTGCTGTAGAGACAGTGTGTGTGCTGTAGTCCTGCTGTAGAGACAGTGTGTGTGTAGTCCTGCTGTAGAGACAGTGTGTGTGTAGTCCTGCTGTAGAGACAGTGTGTGATGTAGTCCTGCTGTAGAGGCAGTGTGTGTGCTGTAGTCCTGCTGTAGAGACAGTGGTTGTGTAGTCCTGCTGTAGAGACAGTGTGTGTGTAGTCCTGCTGTAGAGGCAGTGTGTGTGTAGTCCTGCTGTAGAGGCAGTGGTTGTGTAGTCCTGCTGTAGAGACAGTGTGTGTGTAGTCCTGCTGTAGAGGCAGTGTGTGTGTAGTCCTGCTGTAGAGGCAGTGTGTGTGTGTGTAGTCCTGCTGTAGAGGCAGTGTGTGTGTGTGTAGTCCTGCTGTAGAGACAGTGTGTGTGTAGTCCTGCTGTAGAGGCAGTGTGTGTGTGTAGTCCTGCTGTAGAGGCAGTGTGTGTGTAGTCCTGCTGTAGAGACAGTGTGTGTGTGTAGTCCTGCTGTAGAGGCAGTGTGTGTGTAGTCCTGCTGTAGAGACAGTGTGTGTGTAGTCCTGCTGTAGAGACAGGGTGTGTGTAGTCCTGCTGTAGAGACAGGGTGTGCTGTAGTCCTGCTGTAGAGGCAGTGTGTGTGCTGTAGTCCTGCTGTAGAGGCAGTGTGTGTGTAGTCCTGCTGTAGAGGCAGTGTGTGTGCTGTAGTCCTGCTGTAGAGACAGTGTGTGTGTAGTCCTGCTGTAGAGGCAGTGTGTGTGTAGTCCTGCTGTAGAGGCAGTGTGTGTGTGTGTGTGTGTGTGTGTGTGTGTGTGTGTGTGTGTGTGTGTGTGTGTGTGTGTAGTCCTGCTGTAGAGGCTGTGTGTGTGTGTGTGTAGTCCTGCTGTAGAGGCAGTGTGTGTGTAGTCCTGCTGTAGAGGCAGTGTGTGTGTGTGTGTGTGTGTGTGTGTGTGTGTGTGTAGTCCTGCTGTAGAGGCTGTGTGTGTGTGTGTGTAGTCCTGCTGTAGAGGCAGTGTGTGTGTAGTCCTGCTGTAGAGGCAGTGTGTGTGTGTGTGTGTGTGTGTGTGTGTGTGTGTGTGTGTGTGTGTGTGTGTGTGTGTGTAGTCCTGCTGTAGAGGCTGTGTGTGTGTGTGTGTAGTCCTGCTGTAGAGACATTGTGTGTGTAGTCCTGCTGTAGAGACAGTGTGTGTGTAGTCCTGTACCTGTTGTGTGATGCTGTAGATGTTCACCCTGCCTTCTCTCCGAGGCTGAGCCTGGTAGTACAGAGGAGCTCCAACTACGAGGAACTCCGAGTCACCGTTCCAGTCCACATCTATCAAACACAGAGAAGACCCGAAGTACGAGCCGATCTGCAAAGAGATGATGTACAGTCAGCCGGACTGAGTGTTAGACTTCTGGAGTCTGGAGTTGTACATAAAGTTGAGTAATTGAAAGGTGAAGGTTGAATATGTTGTTTGGGAAATATTACTGGCCTGTTCTCCAGTGACTCTGGTTTTGACAGCCCACGTGTCGTTCTGTTTACTGAAGAGAGTCACCTGACCTCTGTGATTGGCTCTAGGAGCCCCAGAAAACAGCAAAGAAACTCCACCTCTCTGTCCAACCGCTAGAGAATAACCTAAACACAACAGTATGATGTATGACACAACAACACACCTACACAATACCCATAACACACCTGTCCCCTCAGGCTCTATACAGTACACTAAAAATCTTCACAATTAATACAACTTTTAACATAAAACAACATAACTTTAAATTAGTATTTGTTTACTCTTATTGCAGTGTAAAGAATATCAGAAAACCCACTAAAGGAAACATAAAACAACACATGAATAAAACAGTATGAGGCAAAATGCATATTAACATATTCCACATAAAAACGTTAGGTACTGCTTAGACACACAGCACAAGTGCACAGCTCCTCATATCAGAGTATGGTGTCATATCAGGATATGGTGTCATATCAGGGTATGGTGTCATATCAGGGTATGGTGTCATATCAGTGTATGGTGTCATATCAGGGTATGGTGTCATGTCAAAGTATGGTGTGGTCTCATATCAGGGTATGGTGTCATATCAGAATATGGTGTCATATCAGAGTATGGTGTCATATCAGGGTATGGTGTCATATCAGGGTATGGTGTCATATCAGGGTATGGTGTCATATCAGAGTATGGTGTCATATCAAAGTATGGTATGGTGTCATATCAGAGTATGGTGTCATATCAGGGTATGGTGTCATATCAGGGTATGGTGTGGTGTCAAATCAGGGTATGGTGTCATATCAGGGTATGGTGACATATCAGGGTATGGTGTCATATCAGGGTATGGTGTGGTGTCAAATCAGGGTATGGTGTCATATCAGAGTATGGTGTGGTGTCATATCAGAGTATGGTGTGATATCAGGGTATGATGTCATATCAGAGTATGGTGTGGTGTCATATCAGGGTATGGTGACATATCAAGGTATGATGTCATATCAGGGTATGGTGTCATATCAGAGTATGGTATGGTGTCATATCAGGGTATGATGTCATATCAGAGTATGGTGTGGTGTCATATCAGGGTATGGTGACATATCAGAGTGTGGTGTGGTGTCATATCAGGGTATGGTGTCATATCAAGGTATGATGTCATATCAGGGTATGGTGTCATATCAGAGTATGGTATGGTGTCATATCAGGGTATGATGTCATATCAGAGTATGATGTGGTGTCATATCAGGGTATGGTGACATATCAGAGTATGGTGTGGTGTCATATCAGGGTATGGTGTCATATCAGAGTATGGTGTCATATCAGGGTATGGTGTCATATCAGAATATGGTGTCATATCAGGGTATGGTGACATATCAGAGTATGGTGTGGTGTCATATCAGAGTATGGTGTCATATCAGGGTATGGTGTCATATCAGAGTATGGTGTCATATCAGAGTATGGTGGGGTGTCATATCAGAGTATGGTGTCATATCAGGGTATGGTGTCATATCAGAGTATGGTGTCATATCAGGGTATGGTGTCATATCAGAATATGGTGTCATATCAGGGTATGGTGACATATCAGAGTATGGTGTGGTGTCATATCAGAGTATGGTGTCATATCAGGGTATGGTGTCATATCAGAGTATGGTGTCATATCAGAGTATGGTGGGGTGTCATATCAGGCTATGGTGTCATATCAGGTTATGGTGTCTAATGTACCCAGGTAAGAGTCTTCATTCAGCTCTGGGTCTGTGATTTCTATCTCTTTGGTTGCAGCTCCAGATGCCGTAACTCCGTAGAGTATTCCACGCCAGTTATTAGAGCCAACCGCTCCCAAAACCAGCAGGTCCTGAAACCCACACCACACAAGGATGTGTGAATCGCTCTGTCTTTACTTTATGATCAAGTCTGTAGCAGTAGCTCTAGATAGCCACATCTGATCCTGTCTATAGTAATAGCAGCATTAGCACTAACTAATAGAAGCCACAGTAACTGTTCAGAAGTTCAGTGGTGTTTCATCCAGGGGCAACTCAGACATTTCGTAATAGTATCTACCCCCAACACTGTCTATGAATGTCTAGGCACAGACCCCACTGTAGTCACATATTTAACAGTCTAATTACACCATTCAAAAGATACAAATTCCCCCAATGTGATAGAGACACAATTTTAACAGAATGGTTGATTGATTTCTCAGGCAGTTTGTGATGTTAAAGTACTTCATGGTAGGCTACGCTGAATCCGCTTTGAGACAACTCCTTGCTCCAGCTCCTGCTAACGCCTCTCTGCTCTCCTGAACCCAGAAAAACATGGCATGATTTATTAGATTTGAATTAGGATATTCTTAAAGTTCCTAATACTTAAAAGTTGAATTAGGTTTTAAATAATACCTTCTATGTTGTAGATCTTGTTTTGCAAGTTAAACAAAAGTCCTTTTAGTCCTTTATAGTTTTCAATCTTAAATGTGTTCTCGTTTTTGGGCTCTGAGGCAAGTGTGACAAGTTTGGCAAACTGTTCTTTATTCAATTCCCCAACCTGTCAATCAAAAACATCTTGATTGTATCAGGGGATCATTGTGTGGATGTGTAAATGGAAAGGTGGATAAATGGATGGATAGATGGATTAATGTGTGCATTACATGGTTGGTCCTCTTAAGTGAGCTCACCCCTATGATATAACGTTGAATTCTTTGATCTTCACATTTCTCTATAATTTTGTAATATTTGCCCCAGTCTGCATCACTGGGGCTCCCATCAGTAATGATGACTAGTGCTTTTGTAGCCTCAGGATTCGCCCCTGACGTCACATTATTAAATAGATATTGTCTGGAAAATAAACAGACTCCTTAATAAACCCTTATTAAAGATAATTAATGAATGACCCAGCAGTCTATGTTCTAGGTTTCACATTTACACAGTCTGACCAAACAACTTCTACATTAGGAGAAACTTGGGTTGCTCACAGTGCATGGTCTATAGCATGGTGTGTGTTTGTGATATCCTTCATATGTTCCTCATCATGAAGTTTTTTTTTTGCTGTACCATCCTCGTAATCTTTAAATGTGAAAACTGTCCGGGTAAATAGAGAAAACTGGGCTGCAGCAAACTAAATGCAAACAGAAGACATTTGGATTCATCAAACATGCAGCCAAATTCAGAAACACATCAACACTCCACATACAACATCAATTTATTACTTTGTAGTTGTACTATAATTGTACAATTTACTTTATAGTTGTACTTATTAATCTAACATCACTTTATTAGATACATCTACATTATAGTTGTACTTATTAATATAACATCACTTTGTTAGATATATCTACATTATAGTTGTACTGTACTATTAATGTACTATTAATATAACACTCCTTTTTCAAAGAGTTACTTAGAGGTTTTCTAAATGTTGATAAATTGTCTTTTGTTGTGCCATGTCTCCTGAGGGCTTTTCATGAACGTCCTTATTGAAACAAGGCATATGACATCTGGTAATTTGTGTATGTGTGTTTATATTTTATGCTGTACAGCTTCAACTGAGTAACAGTGCTGGGTTACTTCTACCAATTTACTGTAGAATGTACAGACGTCTATCAGGAACAACTACAGAGTAGATGTAATAAACTATGAAAATAATAATAATAATGTGATCACTAATGATTTTTAGTAGTAAAATTCATAACAATGTCTAACTGACAAACACAATAACTGCTTGGCACAATTTCAGGATTGCAAATTAGTAAGAATTAAAAAACTTGTCCTTAATTGTATTTACTTCACATGGTTCTCTATGTGTAGGTTCATCCATCTAATGTCATTTGTCAAAGTTGTGTTGCTGGTTCTTAGTTATAGTTAAGGTAAGTTAAGGTTATTAATGTGTGTAGCTGGTTCTTAGTTATGTTAAGGTAAGTTAAGGTATTTAATGTGTGTTGCTGGTTCTTAGTTATGTTAAGGTAAGTTAAGGTATTTAATGTGTGTTGCTGGTTCTTAGTTATGTTAAGGTAAGTTAAGGTATTTAATGTGTGTTGCTGGTTCTTAGTTATGTTAAGGTAAGTTAAGGTATTTAATGCGTGTTGCTGGTTCTTAGTTATAGTTAAGGTAAGTTAAGGTATTTAATGTGTGTTGCTGGTTCTTAGTTATAGTTAAGGTATTTAATGTGTGTTGCTGGTTCTTAGTTATGTTAAGGTAAGTTAAGGTATTTAATGTGTGTTGCTGGTTCTTAGTTATGTTAAGGTAAGTTAAGGTATTTAATGTGTGTAGCTGGTTCTTAGTTATAGTTAAGGTAAGTTAAGGTATTTAATGTGTGTTGCTGGTTCTTAGTTATAGTTAAGGTATTTAATGTGTGTTGCTGGTTCTTAGTTATGTTAAGGTAAGTTAAGGTATTTAATGTGTGTTGCTGGTTCTTAGTTATGTTAAGGTAAGTTAAGGTATTTAATGTGTGTTGCTGGTTCTTAGTTATGTTAAGGTAAGTTAAGGTATTTAATGCGTGTTGCTGGTTCTTAGTTATGTTAAGTTAAGTTAAGGTATTTAATGTGTGTTGCTGGTTCTTAGTTATAGTTAAGGTAAGTTAAGGTATTTAATGTGTGTTGATGTGCTTGTTGCTCATCTTTGTTTGAGTCCACTCTGTGTGTATTACGTGTTATTCGGTATGTGCTGCTGTTTGCATTAAATAAAAGGGTTTAAAGAGCATTCTCACATCTCGACATCCTGCCTCCGCCTTACATTACAAAATCAAAGTTTACATAGAGGAAAAATCTATATTTATTGGAAAAAAATGCATTAGTGTTTAAGATTTACTATTATTATCTGATAATTTTGATAAAGAACAATAAATTATAAATAAATTATCATTATCAAGAATATCTGAAAATAAATGCAAGTAAATTAATAGAAAATTTTCAGTGTGTTGACCTGAATGGATGAATTTTTAAGGTTTGTCATGACATCCGATATAAACTCCTTATTCGCCTTGAAGTCTTCACTCGTCATACTACTGGAACCATCAAACAGGAAGACAAGGTTCACCACCCCTTTTGTGCACTCTGCAAACAAATGATTGGAAATTAGA
The DNA here is from genome assembly GCF_052324685.1 of Brachyhypopomus gauderio. Classification (NCBI taxonomy): domain Eukaryota; kingdom Metazoa; phylum Chordata; class Actinopteri; order Gymnotiformes; family Hypopomidae; genus Brachyhypopomus; species Brachyhypopomus gauderio. The sequence goes on from NC_135230.1 coordinate 688,237, forward strand.
TCAGATTACTAGTTATAACTGGACTGTATATATGTTGATTTGGACATAGGTAAACATTTCAAACCTCAAAACACAATATTCATCATTCACCCAGAAAGCACTTAAATGATCTGGGGATACTATCATTTGCAGCAGTATCCAAAACGCTCAAGTCTTTCTGGAACTGCTCCACTGGTTTAAAAACAAGACATTAAAACATAAAAAAATAATGACTGATTTTAGATGTTTTTATCATTTTAATTGATCGTCCCTCACTTTTAAGATAAAGCATTCGTTTTCTGAAGTAGGCTAACACATCAGACCAATTCTACAAGCTGAATTTATATGAAATTATATGTCAAAATATAATGATATCACTGAAATGTCCGACTGAGTTTACATGACTGATGTGTCCTACTGAGTTTACACCATTGATATGTCCCACTTGTAAAGACTGACTCCAGAGTTGTCACGCCTGCCGCCACAGGAGGGAGCTCATGAGTCAGTTCTCGTCGTGCCAATCACAATCAGTGGTGACCTGATTGTATGGTGACCTGATTGCATACATTTGTCCGGTGCCTCGTCACCACGCTTCCTCTCTCGCTGTCATTTGAGTGTTGTAACTCCTGTGGCACTCTGGCCTCAAGTTTTCCCCTCCTGTTATTTTGGGAAGGGTGCTACTTACTGTTGTGGTTAGAGAGCCAGCTCCTCCTGTCTAGGGTTAGGGTTACCTTAACCCTCAGTTTGTTTGTTACTTTTTCCCTGCGTTGAGTATTCCACGATCTTTTGTTTTCTCCGTTTTTTCCCCATGCCTCGTTTCACGGTGGTTTATTGGTTCAGTGCTTTTCCCGCAGACGTTTTGGCGGAGGTCTTAGTTCTGTGATTTTTGTGGTTAAGCATTTGGATTTCACTAATCATAAAAACCCTCGCGGCGAAATCACATCCGAATATCGCCACGTAACTACCCCGAGTTTCACCGATACTCGCCGGGTCTGGGTTAGAGTGGCTGTCCAGATCTAAGACACCAAACCTTGGTAATGAGTACATGTTCCAGTAAGCAGGTTGTTAGAAAATCTATCTGGACTTCTTGTGACACCGTATTAAGTTAATAAGCTGAATTCAGCTGAATTAAATTCACAAGATGAAACCCTGATATGTTCTGTCATGAAGGTTACATACAGAACAGGAGAGATTGAGAGAGGAAGAGTGGGTACCTTGGAAAGCAACTCTGCTGTTGCTTACAGTGTCCAGTATGCTGTTGAACTCGTAGCAGATGCTGTTCAGATACGAGTTTCCATCACATTCATGAGTGACACTCGGACTGCAGCTCTAAAACACCACCACAAACAGCTAAATGTTACTCCTTCAAATGACCAGCAGCAACCAGGGTTACATGATTGTGTCAGGGCTTTGTGTGTGTTGGCTATGTTAAACAGTGCAAGGGGTGAGGGTTAATCTATGTTTAAAAGTGCAGGTGGTTAGGGTTAATCCATTTTAATAGTGCAGGGGGTTAGGGTTAATCTATTTTAACAGTGAAGGGGTTAGGATCCACGTACTAGTCTTTCTGATGTGTGCAGATAATAAAGCTATTTTTAACTGTTTACTAAGCATTAAACTCACCATCAGGCCAGCAGGGGGTGTTATCTTCACTGCCAAGGACATCCCAAAGAACTTGGTGTCATTTGAATCTGTGAACCAGTAAATATAATGCAAAAAAGGACTAGATCTGATCATCATAATATACAGCTTTTACTCTAAACATCTTGTGTATGTGAGTGCATGTGTGAGTTTGAGAGTGTGTGTGTTTGTGTATGAGTGAGTATATGTGTTAAAGTGCATGTGTGAGTTTGAGAGTGTGTGTGTTTGTGTATGAGTGAGTATATGTGTTAAAGTGCATGTGTGAGTTTGAGAGTGTGTGTGGGAGTATATGTGTGAAAGTGCATGTGTGAGTGTATATGTGACTGTGTACCTTCTTGGTACAGTGGGTTGCATTTTTTCTCCTGTGAGCAGCTGTAAATTGTTCCTGATTGTTTCCTTCCTAATGGAGCACTAATTATGACACTATGAACCAGTAAACAATTAACCAATTAACTCTTAATGATCACCTTATGAAACAGTCAAGCATTTAACCAATTTACTCTAATGTCCACCCTATAAATCAGTCAACTTTGAACCAATTAACTCTTAACAATGACCCCATGAAACGGTCAAGCATTTCATCCATTACTCTAAAACAAAGGGATGATCTCACACAATAACAACATTACTACTTTAATCCATTACTCTAAAACAAAGGGATGATCTCTCACAATAACAACATTACTACTGTCCTTACTGCATGTTTACTCACTGTTTCTTCAGGTCAGACTGATACTGTAGAACTCTATAACCGAAAAAATCTTCTCCATTCCCCACAAACATGCCTGGCTTTGTTACTTCAAGGTTAAACCCATCTGAGTCTGATATAGCTGCAATGCAAGGGAGAAAAACCGTTTAAATTACTTTGCAAATACATTAAATCATGTGTACAGGTCCTTGTTGTTCAATCTGTTTCTATGCTGTTTTCTCATGGCTGTCGCGCCTGTGGTATTGTCGGTGGTATTGGAGGTGGATGGTGGTCTTCTTGTTTACTGATCATTGTACATCTCATCTCGTTCCTGGTCTCTGTTTCCCAGTGTGACCACTTGGTCTTGTAAGTCTGCCATATTTGTGTACCTTCATGTTGGTTTCATGTCTGAAGACTCTGATTATGTATTTGCCTGCACAAAATCTCAATGAATTCATTCTGTTTCTCACTCAACACCCCCGGCGTTACAGTGCTTAGCTTGTTTGGTACTGTACTGTAAGATATATGTGTGTGTGTGTGTGTGTGTGTGTGTGTGTGTGTGTGTGTGTGTGTGTGTGTGTGTGTGTGTGTGTGAATATGCACGTGTGTGAGTGTGCATGTGTGAAAGTATGTTTGTGTGTGTTTTGATTCACCTGACTTAAATCCCATAGAAAATCTCTGGTGGGACTTGAAGGCAGAACACACAAGCCCAAGAATGAACTGGAGGCCTTTGCCAATGAGGGAGGGACTCGTATTCCTGTTGATTGCTACAGGAAACGTGTCGAGCTGTTTCACGTCTGAAGGAAGTTATTACTGCCAAAGGGAGTTGTACTATGTACTAATGTTGAATGTGTCTAAGGGGTTGAATAATTGTCTCAAAGAGGAAATCACGAAAAGGACATTTGTTGGAATATTAGAAGAAATATTATTGTAATTTAAGTTTCATTTATCTATTATACAAGCCCTTATTTGATCTGATTGTGGAGAAGATCACAATAAAATAACAGAATAAATGTTAAACTTGCAAAAACACTTTACTGCTATGGGGGTTGAATAATTTTTAACACAACTATATATGTATACACACACACACACACACACACATGCATATGTATACACACATATACAGCGGGTAAAATAAGTATTGAACACGTCACCATTTTTCTCAGTAAATATATTACTAGAGGTGCTAATGAAATGAAATTTTCACCAGATGTCGGTAACAACCCAAGTGATCCATACATACAAAGAAATCAAACCATAAATGTCCAGAAATGACGTTATTTGTAATAATGTGAAATGACACAGGGAAAAAGTATTGAACACGCTTACTGAAATGTCTATCTACTGAAATCTAATACTTTGTACAAAAGCCTTTGTTGGCAATGACAGCTTCAAGACGCCTCCTGTATGGAGAAATTAGTCGCATGCATTGCTCAGGTGTGATTTTGGCCCATTCTTCCACACAAACAGTCTTCAAATCTTGAAGGTTTCGTGGGCCTCTTCTATGAACTCTGATCTTTAGTTCTTTCCATAGATTTTCTATTGGGTTCAAGTCAGGCGATTGGCTGGGCCATTCCAGCAGCTTTATTTTCTTTCTCTGAAACCAATTGAGAGTTTCCTTGGCTGTGTGTTTGGGGTCATTGTCTTGCTGAAATGTCCAGCCACGTTTCATCTTCATCATCCTGGTAGACGGAAGCAGATTTTTCTCAAGAATGTCTCTGTACATTTTTCCATTCATCCTTCCTTCAATTATTTGAAGTTTGCCAGTACCATATGCTGAAAAACAGCCCCATGCCATGATGTTCCCACCTCCAAACTTCACTGTTGGTATGGTGTTCTTGGGGTGATGTGCAGTGCCATTTAACCTCCAAACATGATGTGTATTATGGCATCCAAACAGTTCTATTTTGGTTTCATCTGACCAGACTGTATTCTCCCAGTACTTCACAGGCTTGTCTAAATGTTGTGCAGCAAACTTTAAATGAGCTTCAACATGCCTTTTCTTCAGCAATGGAGTCTTGCGTGGTGAGCGTGCATATAGGCCATGGCGGTTGAGTGCATTACTTATTGTTTTCTTTGAAACACTCGTACCTGCTAATTCCAGGTCTTTCTGAAGCTCTCCACAAGTGGTCCTTGGCTCTTGAACAACTCTTCTGATAATTCTTTTCACTCCTCTGTCAGAAATCTTGCGAGGAGCACCTGGTCGTGGTCGGTTTATGGTGAAATGATGTTCTTTCCACTTCCGAATTATGGCCCCAACAGTGCTCACTGGAACATTCAGAAATTTAGAAATTCTTCTGTAACCGATGCCATCATTATGCTTTGCAAGAATAAGGTTGCGAAGGTCTTGAGAGAGCTCTTTACTTTTACCCATCATCAGATGTTTCTTGTGTGATAGCTGGCCATCATTTGGGACTGAACCAGCTGATATTAATTTGCACTGACAAGGGGCAGGCTTGCTTTCTAATTACTGAGAGAGTTCAGCTGGTGTCTTGGCTTTCCATGCCTCTTTACACCTCCCTTTCTTCATGTGTTCAATACTTTTTCCCTGTGTCATTTCACATTATTACAAATAACGTCATTTCATAAAATCAAATTTATGGTTTGATTTCTTTGTATGTATGGATCACTTGGGTTGTTACCGACATCTGGTGAAAATTTCATTTCATTAGCACCTCTAGTAATATATTTACTGAGAAAAATGGTGACGTGTTCAATACTTATTTTACCCGCTGTATGTATACACACACACACACACACACACACACACACACACACACACACACACACACACACACACGTGTATACACACATATACAGCCCCGTTGACAGGGGGGGACAACCGGGTCTGTTGTCCCGGGCCCCAGGACCAGGGGGGCCCATCAAAGAGCCCAAACAATTTACTTTTTAAATTTAAAGTCTATAATTTTAAAAATAATCTTGAAATCTTTAATCAATATAAAATTCTGTACTCAAAATAAGCTCAATGGCTAAAATATATGTTTTTTACCTATCTGCATATTTTCCATTAAGTGTATACACCCCCGCCTCCCACTGAAAAATGGTTTGATCCAGCACCGACTGTAATCGGCTGGTACCCGCCCAACAGCGGGAAATACAGTGGTGGATAGTTAAAGAAAACAGAAATCTGGAGCGCAGAAAAGAAAGAAAAAACATTTACCTGACAAATTTTAAAGTTGCATTGTGTTCCAGGTTTTAAAGAATTGAGGCTAAAGTACTTGAAAATGCTTGAAATTGTGACTACTTCATTTCACAACAAATAGCTATCTGACTGAACAGTTCTCCTGTATTACATTAACAAATATGAGCCTCTTGTAATTCCAGGACGAAACATGAGAGAACGTGAAGACATTGAGATTGGGCATTTTGAAAATTAACAACCATTAAATAATGTGATAAAAATAGCGAATTATTTTGAATCATTTTGAGTATATGTATAAATATTTAATTTAATTAAGTTTAACGTGCTGGGAAATATTGAAATGGACCTTTAAAGTGACGTACAAGTGCTTTAATTCCACCTTATAAAGGTGTATGAACCCTGCAAACATGATTTGTTCATAGCGCTTAGGCGAAGTTACAAAATTCGAGAGGTGCACAACCTCGCGAATCGACAGCGCGTGAGGCCCTCGCACACGGGTGGAGCCACCGCGATCACGGACCCTCGCGCCGCTATCAGAAACATACCTGTCAAGTGTCCAGTTTTGGCCGGGACAGTCCCGTATTTTACCGCTCTGTCCCGGCGTCATCCCGTATTTTTATTTTTTTTTCGTATTTGTCCCGTATTTTCAGTTTTCAATTTTTATTTTTTTAAAGCATTCATGTGCCGCTCCAAACAGAATTCTGTCACTAGCCTCGTGAGAACTGCTACCCAGACTACTGCAGATGACAGTTCTCGCGAGGCTAGTGACAGAATTCTGTTTGGCGCGGCACATGAATGCTTTAAAAAAAAATTTAAATTGAAAACTCGCGGGTTTAGTGTCGACAGTGGGAGCAAACTTGGAACAACAAATCAGAGATGGATTTAACGAGAGAAGGCAGTCCTGCCTAAAAAGCTAAGCCTACGTGTAAGTACCTTGACGAATGGGACAGGGAATTTACTTTCCTAAAGAGGAGCATGAAGGGGCACAGCTACTCATTCTGTAAGATATGTAGCTGTGATTTTAGTGTCTCTCATGGGGGAAGGAACGATGTCCGTCAGCACGAACAATCTGCCAAGCACAAACGCGGGCTAAAGACACAGAAATATGCCCAGGAGATGTCCCCATTTGTAGCTAGAAATACCACTAGAAAATTAATTTATTTATTCATTTGTAGTTCAAAACATAATTGGGGTGTTTTTTCTTCACTTTTTGCCACTCCAATGTTTTCGTCTCTCCTACAGCCTCGATTCCAGCTATATGCAAATAACCGATTATGTAAATTAGGCGATGACATCATATACGGGAAATGTCCCGTATTTTTAAATACAAAACTTGACAGGTATGGTCAGAAACAGCTTTGATGTGTGGCTATATTATATACTATATGACCTAACACAAGGACTGCCTGCTACAGAGGAAATTCAAATGACGTAAGCCGGGGGGGGGGGGGGTACTGTCAACGGGCCTGCACATATAGATATGTATCCAAACACACACAAGCAGTATGTATACACACTTATGCATAGACACGTATACACACACATACACACACATCGGGTGTTTGATCCATATATATATATATATATATATATATATATATATATATATATATATATATATATATACACACATATGTTACTCACAAAAAGTTATACAGTATAAAGGATATTTGGCTTTCGGGTGAAAATACAGGATGAACCTAAATCTAACAGCCTAACAACCTAACAGCAAAATTCACATCAGGTGTTTGATCCATGAATGATAAAGAGTAAAAAGAGTCCTCTTAATCATGCTGTTCACATGTTAACATCATGAGACCAAGATGACACCTCACTATTGATCAACAGTACCTCACCTTTGTGAGGTTTCAAACAGGATGTTCTCAGACGGAAGTGGTCACTGAGCTTAGAGTGTCAGAATGTCATCAGCAGGTTGCAACAGAGATACAGAGAGACTGACAGAGTCACAGAAAGACGTAGAAGTGGACGTCCTTTGGTCACCTCCCACACTAGTGACGCTTCATTATGAACAGTGCCCTGTGGAACCGGATTATAAATGCCACACAACTCCAGGCACATTAAAAGGAGGTGAGAGGCTCCCAAGTGTCAGACCATTCAAAACCATTTACATCAGAGTGGTCTATGTGATAGACGACCAGCAAGGGTCCCTGAACACACCAGCAGGCACAAGTTTCTTCAGCTAGCCTGGACCAGGGAGCATCTACGCTGGAGACAGGGGGCTTCAGTGCTGCTTAGTGATGAAGGTCGTATCACACTGAGCAGTAATGATGGCCACCAATGATGTTGGAGATGTGAAGGAGAGCGTTATGCATCAAACATCTCACACTTTTGGAAAAAGCTACACTTCAACCAAAACTCTTTCATCTCTTGCCAAAACCATATTATTGCATCCAAACTGTGCACACAAATATCTGATAATTTTCCCATATGACTACACACTGAAGTGACAAATGGAAAACACTACCACCACATGTTTGAGTGTTCAGCTTGTAGTCTGCTGTGTAGGTCTGTCAGAGGTCTCACACACACATGAATATTCACAAATTTAGAGGTTATTTCTGCACCAAGTAAAACACAATTACAAGGGAAGTTTTTTTTTTGGTTGTGCATGGACACTAGGGTTTACATTTACTTTTACATTTACATTTACGGCATTTGGCAGACGCCCTTATCCAGAGCGACTTACATTTTTATCTCATTTTTTATACAAGTGAGCAATTGAGGGTTAAGGGTCTTGCTCAGGGGCACCTCAGTCATGGCCTCAAGTCTGGGAATCAAACCCACGACCCTCCAGTCACAAGACCAGTTCCCTACCACCAGGCCATGACTGCCCTAGGGTTCACTAGGCGCCATCTCTATACAGTATTGGATTTGCAACTTGTGGCCTCTTTATAGGGATTAGGCTTTGATATCTAAAGATTTGTAAAATTGACCTAGAAGTGTTGTAACCTATGAGGACTGGGTATGGATTTTGGTAGGTGAGTGTAGCAGTTGCGTGGCAGTGTTTTCTAAAAGAAACGCATGGTTTTCAGTTTTGAATATTGTGTCTTATGTAAAGAACTGTGTTTAATGTTTTGCTCTCACTATTATAAACCTACATCAGTGTGTGCGTGTATGTGCATGTGTATGTGTGTGCATATATGTGTGAGTGGTTAGAACAGGGAGTGGTGACATCTTTCACTATATTTACCGGAAGTTCTCACTGTGGCTACACACAGGACAAATACACCCAAAAAGCCACACCACCACCTCCCACACAGACGTGTTCATGCAGATTTGGCCAGCATTTTTAATAAGCCTTTTTATGTGAAATATGTAAATATGGAATTTCTAAACTCTAATATTGAAGGTACACAACGTGGTCTTCAGAACAACCTGTTCCACCTTCCACACACCTGCTCACAACACCTCTGTGCCTCTCACAAATCAGTTCACTCATTACATCTAGCACAGCATCTTCAATGGCACCTAAATGAATGGGTAATCAGTGGGTAATCAATGCGTAATCAATTAAATGAAATTGAAATAAAAGAATGAGACAGGAGACTCCAGACTCCTCCAGATTAATTACCAGAACGTAGAGCATCACAACAACAGCCGGGGAGCAGGATGTGGTTCAGAATATGCAAAATGTTTTACTCTTCATAAATAGCCAATAACGTTTTGTTGTCTACATACATTATAGTAATATTAAAGACATATTTTACCTTGAAAGATAAAAAAACAGTAAGATTGATATAATAAAACAGGTAGTAAGGTTTTACAATGTTTTACAATGTAATAAAACACAAAAGGTAATAAGGTTTTAAATTGAGACCGTATGCTTTTAAGATGAGATCTTCCTACCCCAGAGTGTGTAGACCAGCAGAACGAAAGCTCTCAACATCTCCATTGTCACGTCTCTTTCTCACTGAACATTCGGCGTGTTCTCCCCTCCCCCAACACTTTTTGCTGAGTTTCAAGTCTTTTTTTTTTTTTGCACTTCCTTGTGGTTTTGCATCTGTTTTTGCAGAAAAAAATCAGCAGTTAGAAGTGTGCAGTAATATCTTTGTGTGTAGTGAGTTATACAGATGTGTTATATAGATGCAAGTAGAATGTTCACACATCCACATGAATATTAATCAAACAGTTTGATCCAAGGTATTGTTACTGATTCATGTTGGTGTAGGTGATACTAACACTGGTACATGCAAAAGTTTATGTATGTATCAATCAAAAAACTACCTCACCCAATCAGAACACTACCTCACCCAGACAGAACACTACCTCATCAAAAAAGAACACTACCTCACCCAATCAGAATACTACCACACCCAATAAGAACACTACCTCACCCAAAAAGAGCAATACCTCACCCAAAAAGAACAATACCTCACCCAATCAGAACACTACCTCACCCAAAAAGAACACTACCTCACCCAATCAGAACACTACCTCACCCAAAAGGAACACTTCCTCACCCAATCAGAACACTAATTCACCCAAACAGGACACTACCTCACCCAATCAGAACACTACCTCACCCAGCCAGAACACTACCTCACACACCCTCACTCATACAGACATAGTCAGTCATACACACACCCTCACTCATACAGACAGACCCTCACTCATGCAGACACATCCTCACTCATACAGACATACTCATACAGACACACCCTCACTCATACAGACACCAGAGATGCTCATAAGTCATTTTTTGCAAGTCCAAGTCAAGTCTCAAGTCTTTGGTCTCAAGTCCAAGTCAAGTCTCAAGTCTTTGGTCTCAAGTCCAATCCAAGTCAAGTCCCAAATATTTGAGTGACACTGCAGTTGCAAATGACTTTATAGTTGTAATGGTCTGTTATGACACTTCTGATGTATAATAAAGAAAACAGCAACCAAATTAGTGATTATAAAATAAAAATTTTAATTGAATTCAAATTTTACAATAATAATGATTCTGACATAAAAAGCCCTGCAGCAACAACTTTTGGTCTCCTAACTGGATCAAACACAATCTATGTGAACTTCAAGGTGTCTTTCAGTGTCCCAACACAAGGAAAATGTTTATGCAACTAACGCATTACATTTTTAAAAGATCAGGATTGACAGGGTACTTGCACTTAGCCTGGCTCGGTGAGGGCGCATTATGAGGCCTCCATGACTGAACACCCTCTATACTGGTGCACTGGTGGCAAGTCAATACCAAGATAACTGGGTAAACATTAGGTTGTTATAGTAACACACTAACTGGGTAAACACTAACTGTGACTCTAAGCTTGTTTGTAGCAGATGCTAATAACCTTTCAGGCAGTGATTAACCTTTCCGGGTGGGTTTTCAGGTGTTGTGGAACCAGTGTCCTGTATTTTTATGCCACACACGCTGCAGTTTGCTGCTCTTCTATTTGCTACTTGTGTGAAGTTTTTGTATTAAAAACTTATTATGAATGGTGGAACAGAAGCGAGCGTTCTCACCAGCACCGCCATGATTGCGATGGTTTGCAGCACACGCATTTGTGTCACGTAAAGTTAGGTTTATACTTGACGCTTCGCGACCGGCGCGAGGATCTGCGCGCCGAAAATGTTACGTTAGTAGGAAGTGAATAGCATACAGACAGGCGGAGAAGAGATTGTCAAATGAAACACAAAAGAACATTACTAATAAAAGATTGTTCACGAGTCTCAAATCACGAGTCCAAGTCGAGTTGGAAGTCTGTATGAGTGTATCACTCATACAGACACACCCTCACTCATATAGACACACCCTCAGTCAAACAGACACACCCTCACTCATACAGACATACCCTCACTCATATAGACACACCCTCAGTCAAACAGACACACCCTCACTCATATAGACACACCCTCAGTCAAACAGACACACCCTCACTCATACAGACATACCCTCACTAATATAGACACACCCTCACTCATATAGACACACCCTCACTAATATAGACACACCCTCACTCATACAGACACACCCTCGCTCATACAGACATACCCTCACTAATATAGACACACCCTCACTCATACAGACACACCCTCACTCATACAGACACACCCCCACTCATACAGACATACTAACTCATACACACACCCTCACTCATACAGACATACCCTCACTAATATAGACACACCCTCACTCATACAGACACACCCTGACTCATACAGACACACCCTCACTCATACAGACACACCCTGACTCATACAGATACACCCTGACTCATACAGACACACCCTGACTCATACAGATACACCCTGACTCATACAGACACACCCTGACTCATACAGACACACCCCCACTCATACAGACATACTAACTCATACACACACCCTCACTCATACAGACACACCCTCACTCATATAGACACACCCTCACTCATACAGACACACCCTCACTCATACAGACATACCCTCACTAATATAGACACACCCTCACTCATACAGACACACCCCCACTCATACAGACATACTAACTCATACACACACCCTCACTCATAGACACACCCTCACTCATACAGACATACCCTCACTAATATAGACACACCCTGACTCATACAGACACACCCTGACTCATACAGACACACCCCCACTCATACAGACATACTAACTCATACACACACCCTCACTCATACAGACACACCCTCACTCATATAGACACACCCTCACTCATACAGACACACCCTCACACATATAGACACACCCTCACTCATACAGACATACCCTCACTAATATAGACACACTCTCACTCATACAGAACCACTAGGGGTGTGTTTAAAAAATCGATCTTTCGATTCAAATCTTCAGATCTTCATTTGAATGATTTGATATCAATTTATGAAACCTGAGATCGATCTTTAGAATTAGTCAATTTTCCCCGCATATGCGTAACGTTTTAACGTCTCGCGTTTTATCTCGCGAGATCATCCTTTTTTTTCTCGAGCACTGCCACTTGGCTGGGGTGATCAGTTAAGCATGGCTGCAGCAAGAGTAAAAAAAATGTACCTCTGATGATTCAATGAGCAGTATCGGACTAACCCTAACCCTTAGCAATTTGGGGGCACAAGGCGAATGTAGCTAGGGGGCCCATCAACATTAATATGCGAGAAATAAGTTAGCTAGTCAGGGGGCCTTTACAGTGGCCTGCAGTGGGAGGGGCCCAAGGCAGTTGCCTAGCAATGCCTCTATGCAAAGTCCGCCTCTGTCAATGAGTTACTAGTTCGCTCTGGCGTGGCGAGCGATCGATCGCGATATAATACTTAATTTGTGTCCTTTTTACACCGCCACGCCCTCCAGGTTCAAATATCACTCCAAGCGATCTTGAAAAGTTGGCAACCCTGCAGATGTATGGTTACATTTTGGATTCAGAAACCATGATGGTAGGGAAGAGTTGGATAAAAGCACAGCCGTGTGTAAACTGTGCAACATGGAGGTGAAATATTGTGGGAATACCACAAATCTGAGAAATCATTTAACGTGACACCATCCTGATATTCAAAAAACGCCAGAACCCAAACAAACTCCACTAGAGAAGGTATTTGCGATTGAACTACAACGATTCTACAAGTTCTCCCCGTGCCAAAAAAAAAACCGAAGTGCTTGAATTCCACCTTATAAAGGTGTATGAACCAGAGGTGGGAACTCGAGTCACATGACTTGGACTCGAGTCAGACTCGAGTCATTAATATTAAGACTTTTGACTTGACTTGAAAAAATATTCAGAGACTTAGACTTGACTTGGACTTTTACACCAATAACTTGGGACTTGAATTGGACTTGAACCTGTTTACTTGCAAAGACTTGATTTTTTTTACCCCAAATCTAAATTTTAAAACGCATATTAATATTTATAAAGTGCGCCCCATTAATTTCATTTCCGTCCTTCTGACGCAGACCGGCGTTACACCAGATTCTGTGACCGTCGAGTTTTGTGACCACAGGGGGCGCTATTTCACAGTTTCTGTTCAGAGGCACAAACGCTTTACGAATGCTACGTAAACTACGCTGATGCACTTTCTTTACTCGTTTTGTTGGTGTCCACGAGCCAAAATATGACAGATGTTTATATTTACATTTATCGTATCTTAATTACATAAATGTACTTAAACAAGATTTACCATCCCCTCACCATTGCAGCCAACAAAGAAATCATGAATGGGATGTACAGGTGAGCCTTTTTAACTGGGGTCACCAATTCTGACGGCAGCCATCAGAATATGTGACCCCACTGAATCTCCAGGTAACAATAGTAGCCTACACCGTGACCCCACAATAACAGAAAACAATGAAAAAATAACCCTAACCTTTTATTAGTCTATATTTAAACATTTTATCCAAATGTTTAGAATAACCATTCGTAATGACAGCATCTTGCTTACGATGAAGCTTGCTATTTTCGTGTAAAATGATGTAACTAAACATTCTTGTTTAAGTACATTTATGTAATTAAGAGAAGATAAATGTAAATGATCTGTCATCTTTTGGCTGGCGGACACCAACAAAACGAGTAAAGAAACGCATCAGCGTAGCATTCGTAAAGCGTTGGTGCCTGTAAAAAAAAAAAGACTCGAAAGGACTTGAAATTCCAAGTTTCAGACTTGGGACTTGACTTGACGGTTGCTTGTCTTGACTCGAGACTTGACTTGAGTTGACTGTCTTTACTTGAGACTTGACTCGAGACTTGAGGATAAAGACTTGGACTTACTTGAGACTTGCAAAACACTGACTTGGTCCCACCTCTGGTATGAACCCTGCAAACTTGACTTTGTTCATTGCGCTGAAGCGCGGCGCGCGCAAAGTTACAAAATTCGAGAGGTGCACGACCTCGTGAAGCGACAGCGCGCGGAGCCACCGCGATTACGCGCAGACCCTCACGCCGGTTGCGACGCATCAAGTATAAAGCTGTGAAGTTTTCTCAACAGTTAGCAATATTGTTACTGCAAAAAGGAGCTGTCTCACTCCTCAACATGTTGATCACCTCCTTTTCTTGCAGAAAAATTTGACAATCTTCAAGATGTCAAAAAGCAATCATGAATAAATAAATAAATTTTTTTTATTGTAACTGAAATGTCCCTACAAGAATTGATATTGAATCGGATCGAATCGAATCGAAAATTGAATTGAATTGGGACCTTGTGAATCGAAATCGAATCGAAATGGGAAATCAGTGGTGATACCCACCCCTAAGACACACCCTCGCTCATATAGACAAACTCACTCATACAGACATACTCACTCATACAGACACACCCTCACTCATACACACACCCTCACTCATACAGACACACCCTCACTCATACAGACACACCCTCACTCATATAGACACACCGGGCAAGGAACAACACCGACACGGGAGAGGGGGGCGTAGCCCTACGTGACAAGAACAAAAAAGTCCTGCTCTATCGGTTTTTTTCTTTTAAATATTAAATTATTATTGATCTATTTGCAAGCCGCACTTAGTGAGGACGAGGGCCGTGTGCGGACTGCGGCCCGCCAGTTGCCCATCCCCGTACTAGACTACCCCTTGCTGGGTGGCTATCCACCTCAGAACAGAAAGAGACCATCATCAATATGGTCAGAGCAAACAACTTCATATGTTTCCGACAACTTCAACAGCACATAATTACTGACCACGTCACCATCAGCAACATCCATTCAGTGAGTCTATCCGGACTGGGCCAGTGACGGTGTGAAACAACTGTGCTATGAATTTGCCACATCATGCCACTCTTGGTCCCTACAACACTGTGCACATCATCACCTTCTTCAACACAGAGCACAACACACTCATTCTCCATAACCAGGGGGATGAACCAGAATAGTCCAGGTTTGTTGTCGTCTGGGACAACATAAGTTTGCACCGGGCTGCTCAAGTACAAACTGGTTCACTGAACAGCCACAATTTGTTGTGATTCACCTCCTCCAAACTCTCCATTGCTGAGTTATTTTTGGCATGGAGGTGGTCACCAACCCCCCAGTTCAAATACATTCAGCAGGTGATAGAGGAAGCTTGAGGTTATTTAGTCTTTTTTTTGTTGTTGTTGTTCTTGTGGTTATAGTATATACAGAATGTGTTGCTGTAGTTTTCATGCAAACATTTTTTTAATGTTCCCCTTGTATTTACATTTTACTTTATGGTGTAAATGTACTGAATATGCAGAAATAACCTCAATATTTGTGAATATTCATGTATATGTGAGACCTCTGACAGACCTTCACAGCAGACTACAAACTAAACAATCAAACACATGGTAGTAGTGTTTTCCATTTGTCACTTCAGTGTGTAGTCACATATATGAAAGGCTAATCATCTGATATTTGTGTGTAGCGTTTAGATGCAATAATATGGTTTTGACAAGAGTTGCAAGAGTTTGGTTAAAGTGTTTGCTTTATCCAAAAGTGTGAGATGTTTTGCCTGTTGTGTGTGTAGCATTGGCTTCTGAAATAGTTTCAGAATTTGGGTCTTAGCATCTGCAAAAAACTGTAATTTAGACACACACACACACACACACACACACACACACACACACACAGAAATGCAAGATGCTTCTCTGCAAGCTGTTGCAATTATGAAGCAATATTTCCGTCTTCAAGTCTAAATATGTTGACAGACACACTAAGCCCTTCAGGAAACTGCCCTTTTTACTGTGTGTTTGATTTAGTTTAATGTGTGTTTGAGCTAGTTTAGTTTAGACCAATGCTGTAATCTTGTATCTAAATGAAAGAAGCCAAACAAACAGATATAACCCAAGTCTGTTCTCCAAACACAGGATTTACCCTTGTCAGCTGGTCTTATAACAATATCATTCCTTTTGTTACATGTGTAACGCTCGGGGCGCAGTGAAGGACGAGGCACGGAAACCTTTTCAACTTCCGAACGTTACTTTTATTCATACATATAATACATATAAAGCGCAGACGGCGCACATGAAACACGATACCCACGAACGTGTAAGACTCAAACAACGATGAGCACAGGACGCTGCGCGAACGCACATTAAATAGAAAAACCACATAAACCCCACGTGATGACGAGAAGAGCCACAGGTGAAACGGATGAACACAAGACGTAATCGCACCCACGGAGAACCACAGACGCAGACGACTGGACGTAGACACCGTAGACACACGCCCAAAAGGGAGGGGTCAGGGGCTGTAACGTGACAGATCCCCCCACCAAGGGCACTACCCGTCCCGGGGTGCCAACAGAACTGGATATCCCGAACCCACACCGATGGGCGGATCCAGAGCGTTCAGTCCTGTGTCTGGGAGATGACCGGCCTCGGGGGAGAGTCCGCCCCGAACAGCTTAGAACACCCTCCCTGGTTAGACAGGGGAAAACACGTTAGACAAACACACCAGCACGTTAACAAAAACACAAACAGGAAC
Source organism: Brachyhypopomus gauderio (assembly GCF_052324685.1). Taxonomy (NCBI): domain Eukaryota; kingdom Metazoa; phylum Chordata; class Actinopteri; order Gymnotiformes; family Hypopomidae; genus Brachyhypopomus; species Brachyhypopomus gauderio. The sequence continues at coordinate 705,102 of NC_135230.1, forward strand.
ATTAACAGACAGAGGCACGAATAGGAAAAGGGGATTTGGGACGAACACAGGGACAGACACACACACAAACGGAGCCAGGCTTCTCGCCTGTAGGAGGGCTGCCAGAAGGGGAAACCCTCCCGGAGCTGCAGTAGGCGCTCCTCTTCCCGCCCTTGCTGCAAACCCTCCGCTGGGTGCAGCGCGGCCGGCGGACACCCTGGCAGCCTTCTCGGTTGGCACGCGATCAGTCTCTCGGGCAGCCCCAGAGGGGCGTGCCGCAGGATAAGCCTGCCGTCTCTCACTCTCTCCCCTCTGAGGGTTCCACCGGGGAACTCCACCTCCCCCTGGTGGTCGTTCTCCCGATCCGGCTTCCTGAGCGGTGCCTTCCATCTCCATCTCTTCCACACTGCCTGAACGCTAGATCATCGGTTCCACCGGTGTCTTGCCCCGGGACCAATCCATGGTGCTCCCCTCAAATCCTTGTCCTCCGTGCACGGCTCGCCGTCCGAGTACTCAGAAAGGTCGAAGCACTCGGACGGAGGAGGGGTCGCTTCTTCTCCCTCAGGATGGATTTCCCGAGAATACGGAAGGGAGATAGTCTTCTTCCTCTTCGCACTCACCATAGTACTCGGTGGGGGCGGAGCACACGGAAGGAGGGTGGTCTTCGCCCTCTTCTTCCTCTTCGCCCTCTGATTCCTCCCCCTCGAATTCGCTCTCGGGGGTCTTCTCGGTAGAGCAGAGCTCAAGGGAACCTACCCTCAGGGGCGAGAGGTCTCTGGAGGGAGAGGGGTGTCGCTCCCTCCACATCCCCACCGCGGCCTCGTGGAAATAGTCCGCCATCTCAGCCATCGAGGCTTCCCGAGCCTGACGCAGCATAACCTCGCATAAGGGGTCCTGCTGCATTGTCTCGAGGGTTACTGGGGGTCCACGGTGTTGTGCAGGGGAAAAGGTATGGTGGTGCCTGCTGGGCCTCTTCCCCTTCTTGGCATGGGTGGTGTAGCCTAGCATTGTATCTGGTCAGCTCGTCGTTCTGTAACGCTCGGGGTGCGGTGAAGGACGAGGCACGGAATCCTTTTCAACTTCCGAACGTTACTTTTATTCATACATATAATACATATAAAGACTCAAACAACGACGAGCACAGGACGCTGCACAAACACACATTAAATAGACAAACCACATAAACCCCACGTGATGACGAGATGAGCCACAGGTGAGACGGATGAACACAAGACGTAATCGCACCCACGGAGATCCACCGACACAGACGACTGGACATAGACACCGTAGACACACGCCCATGGACGTAATTTTGTAATAAAAAGTGGGGGGACATGGATTCATCGCTATTTAAATATTTGGTTTTAACCGTAAAAACTGGGGGGGACCAACACCGGCTTTTAAAAAAGTGGGGAGGACATGTCCCCCCGTCCCCCCTCCCAAATTATGTCCGTGCACACGCCCAAAAGGGAGGGGTCAGGGGCTGTAACGTGACAACATGTTAAATTGCAGAGTATTCGTTCTTTGATAGATTACTCTTCCTTTATAGTATTCTTACATAGGTTTGTGATTTCTCTTGTGTATGTATGTAACGTTTGTCAGAGGCAGGGGTGACGCAAGTGCAAATTACACTTTGTACAGCTGATGAAAGACGTCTAGAGTTCTGTTCAGTATAAGTTATCCAGTATAACAGTTATTCAGTATAACAGTTATTCAATATAACAGTTATTCAATATAATAGTTATTCAGTATAACAGTTATTCAATATAATAGTTATTCAATATAATAGTTATTCAGTATAATAATGTAACGTTTCAAGGGGCGGGTAGACGCACACGCAGAATTTCAACTGATTTAATAAAGTAAACAACACACTGAACACAAGGGAGCTAACGGGTATCACGGAAAGTAGACACAGAAAACCTACAACAAACTAAACGACTAACAGAACCGTAAAGAAACTGAACTAATACGAACCGGGCATAAAACCATAAAACACTAAACGGAAACAAAGAGCACTAACATGACGAGGAAGACACTACATAACGCACCAAGGGAGAACCCAAGACGAAACAACGGGAAAACATTGACTAACGGGCAAGAATTAAAACAAATAACTACACTAGACTACACAAACGAAACTAGGGAGATGAACAGGGACAGAGAGATAAACACACAATACACGATAAGACCAGGATAAACTACGTGGAGCTAGGAGGCAGGGTAACGAGAGGAACCATAACATTAACTACCATAGGAGGGAGGCGGATAAGAAAATAAAACACGAAAGCAGGGAATACAAAGGGAGGGAAACAGAGAAACAGGGAAACAGAGAAATACTCACGCTATATACACTCAGAAGAAACAGAGGGAAAGCATGGACAACTGAGCTAGGAGTGGGATAGGCTATGGCAAACACAACAAACAATGACCGATACAGGAGAGAAACACCAGGGGGATTATATACACAGAAACAAGACGGTGAAACGAGACTCAGGTGTGTGCACTAACGACAAGGCCGTGATAGAGGGAGAAACGAATGGGAACGGGAAGCTAGGCGGAACCAGGGAGGAGGGAGGGGCTGGACGTGACAAATAGTTATTCAGTATAACAGTTATTCAGTATAACAGTTATTCAATATAATAGTTATTGTGATGGGCAGGGTGAGCAACTAAAAAGGAAGCGATCACGCCAAGTCTCAGGGAAAAAGGATGGTTTAATAGAAAGTGTGCAAATCAAAAACCCGTGACATATATATGCATACAAGACATATATAGGCAAACAAACGACCCTCAGGTGAGACGGATCACGGGCTCCGCCCACCTGAGGGACGCACATGACGTCACAAAACAACAACAACAACAGCCGCTGTGGACAGAGGCGACCGGTAGGGGGCCGCCTCACTGTGACAGTTATTCAGTATAACAGTTATTCAATATAATAGTTATTCAGTATAACAGTTATTCAGTATACCAGTTATTCAGTATAACAGTTATTCAATATAATGGTTATTCCAGTATAACAGTTATTCAGTATAACAGTTATTCAGTATAATTGTTATTCAGTATAATAGTTATTCAGTATAACAGTTATTCAATATAATAGTTATTCAGTATAACAGTTATTCAAAATAATAGTTATTCAGTATAACAGTTATTCAGTATACCAGTTATTCAGTATAACAGTTATTCTGTATACTAGTTATTCAGTATAACAGTTATTCAGTATAACAGTTATTCAATATAATAGTTATTCAGTATAACAGTTATTTGTGACGCTGGGTGCAGGTGGAAAGACGAGGCACGAAGTCCCGCTCTACACAGCAACGTCACGTTTATTTTTACACACAACAGATAGCGCAGACAGCGCACATATAACAAACACAAACGTGTGACACTCAGACAAAGATGAGCATGGGACACTGCGCGAACGCACATTAAATAGACAAACCACATAAACCCCAAGTGATGACGAGGGACGAGCCACAGGTGAGACTGATAATCACACTCAGACACAACCACACCCACGGAGATACACAGACGCAGACGACTGGACGCAGACGACATAAACACACGCCCAAAGGGGAGGGGTCAGGGGCTGTACCGTGACAGATCCCCCCACCAAGGGCACTACCCGTCCCGGGGTGCCAACAGGACCGAATGCCCCGTTAGACACACTGGCAGGCACGGGAACATGTTTCTCAGTGCCAGGGGAGCTGCCAAGGGAGAGAACACTCTCTGGCCCGCAGGCACTACAGGAGGCGGTCTTCCTCCTGTTCCTGGGGCGGGCGGGATGCCCTGGCAGTCCTCTCGGTGGACGCGCGACCGGTTGACGGGGAAGCCGTCGGAGCACACGGCGCAGAGTACGCCTGCCGCCTTTCCGTCTCCTCCCTCCAAACTCCCCCTAGGGGACCCCCATCCCCTCTGGGAGGTTGCTCCACCAGCCCTTTCCTGTGTGTAGGTTCCTCCACCTCCATCTCCCTCTCAGAGCCGCCCGAACTCCACCTCATCGACTCCTCCGGCGTGTCAGTCCGTGAGCAGTCCATTGGGCTGTCCTTGGGGCATGGAAGAGGCATGCCTTCTCTTGCACGCCTCTTCTCCCTCACGGTCTCTCCGGAGTAGTCCGTCGGCGTTAGGCTCTCCCTCTCCGAGTAGGACGTGCCCTCAGAGTATTCGGACGGAGGAGGGCTTGATTCCTCTTAGTAATACTCCGGAGGGACTGAGCACTCAGAAGGGGGCGGGCTCACCTCTTCTTCCTCGTATTCCAAAGGAATAAGCACACGGATGGAGGAGGGCTCACGTCTTCTCCATAGTACTCCGTGGGGGCAGAGTGCACTAACGGAGTGTAGCTGGCTCCGTCTTCTGTCTCTTCTCTTCCTGAGTCCTCACTTCCAAATGCCTCCTCGGGAGGGGTCACGACCACCATCCCTGCATACACCACCAACGGGTCCTCCGGGGGGCGTGGAGATGACGTACTGTGAAACCCCTGTCTGCCAGCTGCCAGGGGAGAGGAGTCCCTCGTCGGGGAGCCGAATCCCAAGCGCCAAGCTCGCTGGGCAGCCTGGCGGTGATGCGACTCCTCATTTTGGTGACTCCTCCTTTTCCTCCCATGTGTAACGCAGCAGGGACGCGCATACCGGGTCCCTCTCGAGCTCCTCCTCTGTCGCGGGAGCATTGTGGTGTCGCACAGGGGAAGAGGGGTGATGGTGTCGGCTCGCCCTCTTCCCCTTCTTGGCACGGGATGAATGTCCTGGCATCTTCACGGTGTCAGCTCGTCTTTCTGTGACGCTGGTGCAGGTGGAAAGACGAGGCACGAAGTCCCGCTCTACACAGCAACGTCACGTTTATTTTTACACACAACAGATAGCGCAGACAGCGCACATATAACAAACACACTCACGTGTGACACTCAAACAAAGACGAGCACGGGACACTGCGCGAACGCACACTAAATAGACAAACCACATAATACCCAAGTGATGACGAGACGAGTCACAGGTGAGACTGATAATCACACTCAGACACAACCACACCCACGGAGATACACAGACGCGGACGAATATACGCAGACGACATAAACAAACGCCCAGAGGGGTGGGGCCGGGAGCTGCCTGTGCCTGTTTGTCTGTCTATTCCCGTGTTTCTCCCAAACCCCCTTTTCCCTCTTTTGCCCTTTATGTTGAATGTACCAGTGTGTGTGTTTGTCAACATGCCCGTTTTTAATGTATTTTCCCTTGTCTTCCCAGAGTTTTAGAGCTGTTCACAGCGATTCCCACCATCGGGGGAGACGGCTCTCGGAGGCTCGTGATCCCGGTGGCTCCGGACCTGCCCGTCGGTGTAGGTTCGGGGCTTTCCAGCTGCGCGGGACGCTCTGGGAGTAGCGAGCCCCTGGTGGCGGGCTCTGTCACGGTCACAGCTCCGGACCCTTCCCTGTGGGCATGTCATTATGTCGTCTGCATGCAGTTATGTCCATGTTTGTAGTTCCGTGGGTGTGGGTCATTTATAATCGTGTTAGTAGTCGCACCTGTGCCTTGTCTCGAGATCACGAGGGTCTGTGTTAATCACCTATTTAATGTGCGTTCGCGCAATGTCTTGTGCTCGTCTTTGTCTAAAGTTTCGTGCCTGCCCTCCGCACGGAGCTTACACGTGATTTTGTTGTTATTAAACGTTTCATGTTGCACTGTTCGACGCTTGTCGTGCCTCCTGCTTCCAGCGTCACACATAATAAAATAATGTAATAAAGTGACAAATTATAATAATGTAATAAATTAAATATTATAGTAACATAATATGTAACAAAATAATGTAATAAAGTAAATAGATAAGCTGGAAAACAATTAAAATAATTAGAAAAAAGTTAGTTTCTTAACTAAAAGCAGATCTAAACAAGAAGGTTTTGAGATTCTTCTTGAAGCTGTACAGGGATTAATGTCTCTGAGCTCTTCAGGAAGAGAGTTCCAGAGCTTTGGGCCATAGTGGCTAAAAGCACCCTTGCCAATCTTTAATCGGCTTTTAGGAATCACCAGTAGATTACTGTTACCAGTAGACCTGAGAGACCTGACTGGAACATATCTAACCATCATTTCACTGAGGTAAAGAATAGCAAGACCATGAAGACATTTAAAAACCATCACCAGAACCTTAAAATCTATTCTAAAGCTGACAGGTAACCAGTGCAGTGAGTGGAGTGCAGGTGAAATGCTGTAATGTATGATATTGGTATCTTGTGAAATGGTTCTTACACCTCGTGGTGATGAGATTTACCGTAACTTTATTGTAATGTCTTTCTGTCACGGTGAGGCGGCCCCCTACCGGCCACCTCCGTCCACAGCGGCTGTTGTTGTTGTTGTTTGGTGACGTCATGTGCGTCCCTCAGGTGGGCGGAGCCCGTGATCCGTGTCACCTGAGGGTCGTTTGTTTGCCTATATATGTCTTGTCTTTGTACCAGTTGACCGCTGGTCATTATATCCTTAATTTGGAGATATAGCACGGGTTTTAGGTTTGCACACTTTCTATTAAACCATCCTTTTTCCCTGAGACTTGGCGTGATCGCTTCCTTTTTGTTGCTCACCCCCGCCCGTCACAGAATGACCAGCCACGTTTCGGAAGCCGCCGAGTCTCTTTTTCTTTCTCCTTCGTTCGTGGTCATGTCTCGTGGTAAGTGTTTGTCTGCGTGGTGTTTTTTGAAGAGTTCCGCCGTGCTTTTGTGTTGTGTTTGTGGCACTGCGAGGACCAGGGCTGTCTGCCCTGGGAAGACTCTTCGTGTCTGTTGTTTGCTTGTTTGAAGAGCTCCGCCGTGTCTGTGTTTGTGGTACGGTGAGGACCAGGGCGTCTTCCCTGGAAAGGGTCTTCATGTTTTGTGTTTGTTAAAACGTGTGTTCATGTCGACGGATGTGTGGATCAGTGTGCGTGCTCGTTATGTTTAATGTTGCGTGTTTTGTGTGTGATGCGGTCGCCGCTCGTCACCATCGCCTCGCTCCCCGTGTGTCTTGTGTTAAATGTGGGAAGCGACTGCGACTCTGAGCGGCGTGCGTCACTGTGTGTTTATGTCGAGCGCGCATGTGTAGGTCCCGTCTGTCTGTCTGTGCACCGTTGCTTGTCTAGTCTTTGCGTGTGTGTTGTGTCCCAGCGTGTTGTCAACTGTTTGCGTGTAATTCCACGCATGCTCCTCCCCCTGAATGTGTGTTTGGGGGGGGACCGGCTGTGGTCCCGTGCCATGGGGTGTGGCACGGAGGGCGTCTCTCCCGAGGGAGGCCCTGAATAGGGTAGGGCGCGTTTGTGTTTTGTGTTTATATATATATATATGTGTGTGTGTGTGTGTGTGTGAGGTTGTGTTCTTTGTGCAGGTGCTTCTCCTGGGCGGTGTTCCTGGACCTTGTGGGGGTCTCCACCTGGCAGGAGCCCCCTTGTGTTGCGGGGTGACCGGAGCCCGGTCGTGAAGAGCCCCTCCCTAGAGGGCTGGGGCCCCCGGATGTTTGGGGACCATGGGGCTCCGGTCTGAAAAGCTCCTGCTGGGGATGGAGATCCTCCCTCCTGCCCGGGGTGACCAGGAGGCCCTTGGGCCTTGGCCCGCGTCGGGGGTGCTCTGGGCCTCGGTCTCTGGCGCTCCTGGGTTGGGTGGAGGAGTCCACCTTGAGATGAGAGGCCCCGGGAGGGGTTGGCTCCCCAGGAGGCTGGGGTGACCCCTAGCAGAAGGCAGGGGTCAGCTCTGGGAGGAGGTAGGTCCAGGAGGTGAAGTAGCTACGCCTTGGAGAGGTAGCCTGCACACCCACACACACACGAGGGACGAGAGAGGAGCCGTAACCCCTCGTCCTCACACCCGTGGGGCTTACCGGCTGAATGCCGGTTAGGGCGTGAGGGCCCTGTGACCGACTGGGGCGTGGTTTTGTGTTGTTAACGGCCCGGTCGATCCAGGGTCCCGCCCGGGGAGGCGAGCTGAGTAATGTATGTTTTTGTGTTTCAGCTCCCAGACTCAGGAGGTGTCCATGCCTGTCCCTGCCTTCCTGCCCCTTCGTGTTTTGTGTGCAGCCGCTGTGTGCCACACACCCAGTGGAGGGGAGTGCGGCTTGGTGGGGGGGTCTGTCACGGTGAGGCGGCCCCCTACCGGCCACCTCCGTCCACAGCGGCTGTTGTTGTTGTTGTTTGGTGACGTCATGTGCGTCCCTCAGGTGGGCGGAGCCCGTGATCCGTGTCACCTGAGGGTCGTTTGTTTGCCTATATATGTCTTGTCTTTGTACCAGTTGACCGCTGGTCATTATATCCTTAATTTGGAGATATAGCACGGGTTTTAGGTTTGCACACTTTCTATTAAACCTTTTTCCCTGAGACTTGGCGTGATCGCTTCCTTTTTGTTGCTCACCCCCGCCCGTCACACTTTCATTTCTCTTGTATACTGTATCACCACATCTACCAAAGTTCACTGTTATATTTCAAGCTTTCAAGTCTTTCCTTCAGTTTTAAATAAAAAATAATGAGGTCTTATAGGCAACATGGTTTCAGATTAATTCATGCGTGGAGTTTGTGACAGATATGTTTGTTTTAGCTACAAACTGGGACAGGATACAAAGAACCTCAAGCTGTCTTCCACCACAGCACTGGGGGAGCTACAGTAACCTCAAACATGTTTGTATTATATTGTATTATTGTATTGTATTTGTATTGTTCCGGTCATTGTGATGACCATGTGGTCCATGTGAGCGCGGCATTGCAGTCCTGAGTTTGATTAAAAGTCATCTACAAACAACAATGACAGATGAATGTTTGAGTCATCAAACATTAGACGTGAATGTTCAGATCCTCTCACAAAAATGAATAATGAAGTATTTTGTCTATGTACAGTAAAAATAAATGTAAGGAGGTACTGTGTAAGCTTTTTTAAATTAAATAGTCTGAACATGGTGTGACTGGTGAAATGGTGAACATGGTGTGACTGGTGAAATGGTGAACATGGTGTGACTGGTGAAATGTCCACATTTTACCAAATCCAGGGATGGTGTACAGGAATGTTGGACAAATATTTGGCCCCTCTATGAATATTGTGGCCCCTTGATGACCCCTTATAATAATAGATCTGCCACTATCTAATAATAGATCTGACCACAAAGCAGACCTGAGAATGGAATGTGTAAATACTTTATTTGGGCAAACAAGTAAAATACAATAATGTAAAAAAGAAATGAAAATAGTTTAGAGTTAATAGATCCACACACCATTCCTATTTTAGCAAAGACGTTATAAAACTACACCCAAACCAAAGAACACTTCTCTAAATGATTTCACTTCTTCTGGGTGACACAGAACACAACTGCTTGCCCACACTTTCTTCAACCTCGACCAACAGGATATACATTCAGTTTAAAGGTTTCTGTGTGTAAGTATGTGTGTGTGTGAGTGTGTGTGTGTGTGTGTGTGTGTGTGTGTGTGTGTGTGTGTGTGTGTGTGTGTGTGTGTGTGTGCGCACCTTTGTGAAATATTTAAAATGCTTTTTTTTGAGTTCAGTTGTTCAAATGCTGATATATTTCTCACTGACACACATAGGCAGACAGACTGATAAAAACATTGATACAAACATTGATACAAACACACACACACACACACGCTCACACATACACGCTCACACACACACACAGACCCACACTCACATACACACACGCTCTCACACACACACACACACACACACACACACACACACACACACACATGCTGGCACACATGCGCTCACACACACACACACACACACTCACACACACACGCTCACACACACACACACAGTCTCAGTCCTGAAAGCGTTGCAGCATCTCACAGGTCCTTCTGGCCAGAACGTCCTGGATCTTCTTGACCTTGCGTTCGGAAGCTAGCCTCACGTAGCTGTTGGGCAGCACCACTGCCATGCCGTCCTGCACCTCCCCCATGACCAGCAGGGGGCGCTCCTCCTGCAGGGTGATGTTGGGGCAGGGGCAGGACCAGTCCATGTGTGTCAGCGTGACCTCCAGGTGCTGGGCCTTAAACATCTCCAGGCCCATCTTCTCATCCCGCAGCACTCGCTCCAGACGGAAGCGCGCTACGCCCGCACCCGGTTCCTCCAGCAGCTCCGCCACGCGGCCCACGATGGCGAAGTCGCTGCTGCACAGGCTGGACACCAGACGAGCGCGGGGCCGGCACGCCCGACAGGGCCGCGCCCGCCGCCGGGGACACGCCTCCTCGCACTCCACCCTCGAGCGGAAGCTGTTGCTATTTCCGTGGCAGCCGCCATAGACGAAGGGTCTGCAAAGGCGGGCGGGGGCGTTGTAGGCCCAGCGTACCTCCCAGTGGCGACAGGGGCCCTGCACGGCGGGCAGGACACACACACCCGGCCCCTCGCGCTGGCACAACACGCTGCATTCCTCGTACGTCTCGAAGCGGTTCCGCCCGGCCGGGCAGCCGCCGTGGGCGAAGGGCTGACAGGAGCCCAGCGAGGTGTTGTAGAACCAGTCCACGTGACTCTCCCCGCACTCAGTCTGCTCAACAGGAGCCAGGCAGTCCGATGGCGAGAAGGGTCGCGCCGTTGACACCTCGCTGTCCCCGCCTCCCTCCTGCTCCTCGTAGAACTCTGGCTCCACCCGCCGCACCACCGAGAGGGGGTAGTCAGCTCGCAGCTCCCCCACAGAGTTGCGGGCGATACAGGTGTAGATACCCGTGTCCCACGCCTGGGCGTTGTAGACCACCAGCTGGCCGATGGTGGTGATCACCACGTTTCCGTACATCTGGTCTGGACGCATGACCGGTCGCTCGCGGCGCTCCGACTGCTTCTCCCACGTGACGTCAGGCTTGGGATGGCCAATCACGTCACAGCGGAAGCTGGCGGTGCCGCCCAGGTAGACGGCCTGGTGCTGTGGACTGGAGTAGAGGGTGGGGGGGAACGGGGTGGAGGAGGATGGGGTAGGCTGGGCGGTGGTGTCCGGGGGCAACGGGCTGGTCCGCGGGCCAGACAGGTGGTATCGGCAGGTGACCACGCTGAGGGTCACGCCCTGGACGCACGCTTCCGCATCCATGTAGCAGCGGTTGAAGTAGGTGAGGCCGTCTGAGGCGCAGGTGAAGTTGGGCTCGCTCTCACAGCCGTCCTGGCACTTGCACACCGGCTGACCCTCCCACACGTCACACACCGCCCCCTGCTGGTTGCACAGGAAACCGTCACAGCTCGACGCATTGACAGCTGACATATTCGTGTCTGATTGGCCAATGGGAGGACTGAAGGCACCATCAGGGAAGCGAGCCGCCACACAGCTGAGCAGCCCACACACGTTAGCACAGCACTTCTCCACCTGGGCACAGTCCTACACACACACACACACACACACACACACACGTTAGCATAGCACTTCTCCACCTGAGCACAGTCCTACACACACACACACACACACACACACACACACACACACACACACGTTAGTTTATATATCTATCTATATATGTCTATATTTGTCTACCAGGGCTCTCAAGTCTCACGTATTGAGCGTGTGACACACGCATTTGACCGTCTTCACACGCTCACACGCCACACCTCCGATTTCACACGTCGAGAAAAAAAATCTAGTTTATTTACCTCCGATCCATATCTATGTCGCCCTCCACTGGCGATCGATCGCGATATACAACGTATACAACCCCCCCCCGTTCGCCACATACCCCCCCCCCCTCCCGCTCAACAACTGACGTTCGCCACATACCCCCCCCCCCACCCCCAACAATTAACGATCGCCGCCCCCCCCCCCCCCCCCGTCAACAACTCTCACACTCTGGCATGAATCCAAAACTTGAGAGCCCTGTTGTCTACATATGTCTATATTTGTCTATATATGTATGCGGGGTTTTTATTTATTTATTTTTTATCTTCCTTATATATTGTCTTTTTACTCCCTCTCCTTGTCCCTCCCTCTCTGCTGCTGTAATACTGCAAATTTCCCTGCTGCGGGATCAATAAAGGACTTTTCTTATCTTATATGTCTGTATTTGTCTATATATGTATATATATATATATATATGTCTGTATTTGTCTATATATGTATATTTACATTTATGGCATTTGGCAGACGCCCTTATCCAGAGCGACTTACATTTTATCTCATTTTTTATACAAGTGAGCAATTGAGGGTTGAGGGCCTTGCTCAGGGGCACCATGGCCTCAGTCATAGCCTCAGGTCTGGGAATCGAACCCACAACCCTCTGGTCACAAGACCAGTTCCCTAACCGCCAGGCCATGACTGCCCCAGTATATATTTGTATATATTTGTCTATAAATGTATATATATGTCTGTATTTGTCTATATATGTCTATATTTGTCTGTATTTGTCTATATATGTGTCTGTATTTGTCTATATATGTATATATATGTCTGTATTTGTCTATATATGTCTATATATGTCTGTATTTGTCTATATATGTCTATATATGTCTTGTCTTTGAACCAGTTGATTACTGGTTCTTGTTTCTTATGTCATGGGCTGCGTTGATGCCCTTTCTTCATTAAATCTCAAATTATCACTTCCTTATTGTCACACTCACCCATATCAGAAACATTTGGCCGAATGCCTAATACAGAAGTATGGCTTTTCAGAGTGCTTCATTCATTTTGCTAATTTACAGTAAATAGGCTTAATGTATTTTTGTCTTTGTTTAAAACAAAAAACATTGACATCTGAATTTTTTATTGAACTACATACACTACCAGTCAAACGTAAAGGACATGATGCATACAAGCATTTATTCTAGTGGAAAATTGTGGTTTGCCAAAAGAATGAGAGAAACAGCAATGACTGTAATGACACAGCGTCTATGTCAGGGGTGGGCAATTCATTTTTACAAGGGGCCACATGAGAACCCTGAATTGTGTCAGAGGGCCACACAAACAATAATGACGTCATCACAGTGGCTCCACCCACCTCACGCAAACTTCCGCGAACAGAGGAGGCACTTATACTTGCCGCCACATTCTGTGCAGTGTTCTCAAAACGATGTGTGTTGGTATAAAGAAACACCCCTCAAAAACAGGGGAAGGAACATTTACCTGACCAATTTTAATGTTGCTTTTTGTTTCAGATTTTAAAAGTGCTGGAATTTAGGCTAAATACTTGAAAATGTTTGAAATTGTAACTACTTCGTTTCACAACAAATAGCCATCTGAATGAACAGTTTTCTTGTATTACGTTAACAAATACGAGCCTCTTGTAATTCTAGGACGAAACATGAGAACGTGAAGACATTAAGATTGGGCGTTTTGAAAATAAACAACAATTAAATAATGTGATAAAAAAGCGAATTATTTCGGATCATTTCGAATATATGTATACATATTTAACTTAATTAAGTTTAACGTGCTGGGAAATATTGAAATGGACCTTGAAAGTATATAATAATAATAATAGAATTTTATTTATAAGCGCCTTTCAAGACACACATGGACACTTTACAAGGGAATAAGCAACAAGAGTTTATATAAAACTAAAAATGATTAGAATAAATCACCAATAATTTAAAATAAATTATTAAATAACTAAAAACATTAGAAAGAAGCAGCAGATGAGAAAAGAAACACACACATACACACATATACATAAACACATACACATGTATAAATGCTTTAATTCCACCTTGTAAAGGTGTATGAACCCTGCAAACATGACTTTGTTCATTGCGCTGAAGCGCGGCGCGCGCGCGAAGTTACAAAATTCGAGAGGTGCACGACCTTGCGAATCAACAGCACGTGAGGCCCTCCGCCACCGCGATTACATAAATTTCGCCGGGCGGACCCTCGCGCCGCTCGCCTCGCGTCAAGTATAAACCTGGCTTAAACCTAGCTTTAAAGCACTTCTACGGCACTTTCAAGGTCCATTTCAATATTTCCCAGCTGACTCAGGTTCTCTCTAAGCTCGGTTTCTGGAACAGAAAACCTGAGCTTTCGTTAACTCTGAGTTTACTTACCCGCTTTCTGGAATACCCCCCTGTTCAGTCAGCTATTTGTTGTGAATCGAAATACAGTTACAATTTCAAGCATTTTCAAGTACTTTAGCCTAAATTCCAGCACTTTTCAAACCTGGAACACAATGCACAATAAAAATTCGTCACGTAAATTTTCCGCCGTTTGCGGAGGTTCGCGCGAGGTGCAACGTTCACTCCCGAAAGCCTTAACTTGTCGCTGATCACCTACAGTGTTTCTCGCACAGCTCACACACACACGCAGGTACGTCCACACGGAATTATCACAAACGTAGCGCTTTCAAAATAAAAGCGTCACAGTTGTATTGCTCGCACGACATAGATATTTGTTTCATTTATGATTGGCCTTCGCGACCTTCGAGGGCCGGACAGGGACGCACAACGGGCCGGATGTGGCCCGCGGGCCGCTGTTTGCCCAGGTCTGGTCTATGTTCTGATACACTGTAATGACTGTTACCACAGCATCTATGTTCTGATACACTGTAATTGACTGTTACCACAGTGTCTATGTTCTGATACACTGTAATTGACTGTTACCACAGCATCTATGTTCTGATACACTGTAATTGACTGTTACCACAGTGTCTATGTTCTGATACACTGTAATTGACTGTTACCACAGCATCTATGTTCTGATACACTAATGACTGTTACCACAGCATCTATGTTCTGATACACTAATGACTGTTACCACAGCTTCTATGTTCTGATACACTGTGATGACTGTTACCACAGCATCTATGTTCTGATACACTGTGATGACTGTTACCACAGCATCTACATTCTGATACACTGTAATGACTGTTACCATGTTTAAAGTTAACGTTAATGTGTAAAGTTACTGTCTAAAGTTAATGTGGTATGTTAATGTGTTACGTTATTGTGTAAAGTTAATGTGGTATGTTAATGTGTTATGTTATTGTGTAAAGTTAATGTTAATATTTAAAGTTAATGTGTAATTCTAAAGAGTAAAACATTCACTCTGGTTCACATCTCTATGGCATCATTAAACGTTATTGTTTGGTATAAATTATTCGTCCTTTTCACTTACTCGGCTGAACACCGAAAATAGAAAAATAAAATGGCCATTTCCGGCCAAATTATTTCAGAACATTCCAGTGATGCAGAAATGTAACCTGTAAATAGTACTACAGTACCTACAGTGAAGAGAGATTCATGACTGAGATATGTACTGGTGGGTAAAAGAATGAGGAAGAGCTTTTGAGAACTGTTTTGTGTGTGTGTGTGTGTGTGTGTGTGTGTGTGTGTGTGTGTGTGTGTGTGTGTGTGTGTGTGTGTGTGTGTGTGTGTGTTTTAGAGAACAGATACAAATAACCAGTGAGTTTTGTAAATGAGGAAATACACTTGGGGCTTGGAGTCTGTGGTTGGTGTGTGTGTGTGTGTGTGTGTGTGTGTGTGTGTGTGTGTGTGTGTGTGTGTGTGTGTGTGTGTGTGTGTGTGTGTGTGTGTGTGTGTGCGTGTGTGTTGGGGCTTGAGAGTGCTTTAACACAACACTGGATCCTCTAGTAGTCCACTGGATCCACTGGATCCTCCATCTGCCGACTTATGGCGGACCACTAGTAAGCGTGTAAAAGTAAAGCAAAGTGCCTGGTAGGCCTATTCTTACTTACGCATGCCGCGTAAAGATGTTATCAGTTTTCACATACCGCCCTCTAGCGGGGAAGACACAACATCACGACGTGAACAGACCACACATGGAGGAAGGTTACGCGTATAGGTTATCGCGACTGTGACTTGTTTAGCTTTAACAATTTACATGTGCTGAACTTTAGTTTGAAAACATTTCGTGGGTGCTAGCCGGATGTGTATTTTGTCATTGCTGTATTAAGACACCGTTCACTGAGGTGTAATGTTCCGTTATCATTATTTATGTCCAATGTTTCCAGTAAATACACAACCGAGAGGGTCTCACCTGGTCGTTTCAGGTAAATACACAACCGAGAGGGTCTCACCTGGTAGATTCAGGTAAAAACACAACCGAGAGGGTCTCACCTGGTCGTTTGCACATTGTCTTTCGCAGGTGCTCTGCGCGTCCACCCAGAGGTTCGTGTTCAGTTTGTCAGGACAGACTCCGGGATGTCCTGCGGCGCTGGCGCACAGGACACATGGCCAAGAAACCACAGCGACAAACCACAGCAGCGCAACACAGCAGTGAGCTCGACTCACCCCAGAACATGTCCAACTTCCAAGAGAAGTCATGGTTCCTTACAAGTTTAGCTCGGAGTTGGCCGCAGTCCCTGGACTGCTCACCAGGGCTCTCCAATACTCATAAATGCATCTTCTGGAGCATATACCAGGGTATCGTAGCCAAAAAGTCCGACGTTAGGTCTATCTGTGCACCAAAATATTCATCCGTCCAGTTTTCGAGTGAGTATTGGACGATATGCAGCTGGACATTTCGCTGGAGCTCCAGTCTGGAGTCTACAGTCTCATGTGGGACATGCTGGTGTGAGCCGGGCAACTGCAGAAACACGGTGAAGAGATGAAGGAGGTCTAGCTCTGAAGTGGTAAAATACGCTTTATACGTCTAGACCGTTTTACACGTCCAGTCACACCGGGTTCAGGAACAGCAGTAATATCGCAGCTTTAAATGACTTACGTCTATATGGAGGGTAAACTGGACACGTTTCTATTATGCGTAGGTCGTCTAAATTATTTCCAAGGGACCGATTGATGTGTTCTTGTTCATTTCGTTTAAAAGGGACAATAAACCAACTCACGTGAGTAGAAAGCGTAAGTGTCCACTTGTGTGAGGATCTTCGTTACTCTCAGACTTCACGTTTTATACATGTAGATCTATACTAAAGTTTTCTGTACTAAATGTGTTTTACTCTAATATATGGGACGGTGTGTCACACCACTCCACTACGGGGTGGTTTAGGATGCAAAGCCATCTGGGAATGGAACTTTTTAATATCCAGGAAAGTGTCTTTGTCTGTAGACGCTCCCAAGCTCTGAAACTTTTATGTGCAGATGGTGACACACCCCCCCCCCCTCCCCCGCGACTTATGACCTTTGACCTTGCTCATTGAAGTGCGTGGGAGGTGAGAATGTCCATCCACACAAAGGCGCAAACTGCCCCCCCCCAGACCGCCTCTCACCCTAACACCCCCCCCCTCAGACCACCTCCTCACTGAACTTGATCTAACTACTGTGGACATTCAGTGGTTTACATGGAAAATTATATTTTATCCAATTAGTAGTTAATAATGTAGCTGTTCTGAGTGACTGTGCTACACTCTAAATGCAAACAGGTAAATTGTAATAGGTTCTGAAGAAATTAAAATTAATGTACTAATCTTACCAATCATTTTAGTCTGTTTAATTATTATATATTATTAAATATATATACAGATTATTTCCACTAATTTAAAATAGTTTATGTTGAATTTGATTGTGTTTAGACATTTGTGTTTTCTTTGTGTTTTTGTCAAAAACACCACTTATTCCAAATCAGCAGTCAGCTCTGATTGGCCAACTGGATCATTTGCATATTTATGAATCCTTGATTCAGCTTATTGTCTTGAGTGTGGGGCTTTGCATGTATCATATACTTTGCATAAGAAATTGAACATTTATTCTTGATTTAACAAAGTAGTGAGCTGACTGGGCTAAATGCTGAATTTATGCTAAAGACAAGCAGACGTACCTGGGACGCTCTAGGAGTGTACGGGTCAACTTCAGTACCTACCTCACAGAACCTAACACTAACCCTAACACTAACCCTCACAGACAGTATTGGGTCTCCATTACCCTCCATCACTGCACACTCAAACAGTGTGTGTGTGTGTGTGTGTGTGTGTGTGTGTGTGTGTGTGTGTATAGTATATAAATAGTATAATAAATATAAATATGTATATATATGTGTGTGTGTGTGTGTGTGTGTGTGTGTGTGTGTACACATATATTTACAAAGGATATATGTATATAAAGTCTTATGTTTTTACCTTTGCTGTCACTTATTTGATAATTGTTGCTCTTATTTTGTTTATTTTGTTTTTTGTCTATTGTTGTAATGCTTTGGCACTATTGTAGCAAACTATAGTCATGCCAATAAAGCTTCTTGAATCTAAATCTGAATCAGTAGAATTTGCATTTTTGTGAATAGGGCATGAGGGTTGAGTCTAATGCATTATGAGTGAGTCTAATGCATTAAATGTTTAAAAATGTGCCATATTTTGTCAATTGTGATTTTTACACCCCAATCGAAATTTGTCCTCCGCTTTTAACCCATCTGTGCAGTCAGAACACACACACACACACTAGTGATTACTAGGGGGCTGTGGCTCACACGTGCCCAGAGCGGTGGGCAGCCCTAACCCGGCGCCCGGGGAGCAGTTGGGGTTAGGTGCCTTGCTCAAGGGCACCTCAGTCATGGCCTTAGGTATGGGAATCGAACCCATGACCCTCCGGTCACAAGACCAGTTCCCTAACCAGGCCATGACCATGATTATTGTTGAGTCTAATGCATTAGTGTTGAGTCTAGTGCATTATGAGTGAGTCTAATGCATTAGTGTTGAGTCTAGTGCATTAGTGTTGAGTCTAATGCATTATGAGTGAGTCTAATGCATTAGTGTTGAGTCTAGTGCATTAGTGTTGAGTCTAATGCATTAGTGTTGAGTCTAGTGCATTAGTGTTGAGTCTAATGCATTATGAGTGAGTCTAATGCATTAGTGTTGAGTCTAATGCATTATGAGTGAGTCTAATGCATTAGTGTTGAGTCTAGTGCATTAGTGTTGAGTCTAATGCATTATGAGTGAGTCTAATGCATTAGTGTTGCGTCTAGTGCATTAGTGTTGAGTCTAATGCATTATGAGTGAATCTAATGCATTAGTGTTGAGTCTAGTGCATTAGTGTTGAGTCTAATGCATTATGAGTGCATCTAATGCATTAGTGTTGAGTAGTGTTTTAGTGTTGAGTCTAATGCATTAGTGTTGAATCTAATGCATTATGGTTGAGTCGAATGCATTAGTGTTGAGTCTAGTGTATAAATGTTGAGTCTAATGCATGAGGGTTGAGTCTAGTACATTAGTGTTGAGTCTAATGCATTAGGAATAATAATGTTTGACGCTACGTTTCTATCATTGGAATTAGGAATTCCACAATGTGGACGCGCTGTGAGATTCGTGCATGCGCTGTGCGCGCGCTGTATGGGCCGCTCGCTCCAGATGTCCAGGAATGTAGCTTAGCTAACAAGCTAACTGGCTAACAAGCTAAGAAGCTAACTGGCTAAGTCTCGCATTATGGACGGACCACGGCGAACATCTGTTCAGACTCAGATGATTTAATCAGGAAGGCGAGAGTGTGGTCGTGTTACAGCAGCATGGACACCGTTGATGGGGGTATGTGAGCCTGTGTGAGGGGTTACTGTGTGAGGGGTGTGAACGTGTGTGAGGTTTTAAACACCATCTAGCGAACCAACACCGAAACACGGGCCGCTGGCCAACTCCGCACATACATGAACTCGTACATGAACTCTTTCACGAACTCCTCCACAGTTCAGGTGGTTCGGTTCGCTTGCGTTCCGTCGCGTCTGTACTGATATAGGTACTGGTAGGGTTGGTTAGGTCCGGTTAGGGTTGGTTAGGTGAGGTTAGGGTTGGTTAGGGTTGGTTAGGGTTGGTTAGGTCCGGTTAGGGTTGGTTAGGGTTGGTTAGGTCCGGTTAGGTCTGGTTAGGGTTGGTATCAGCCAGACTAACGTTACTAATGACCAACAAACTCAAAGCGCTATACAAATATATTTGATTTGATTTGATCGTGACTGGTGAGAATGTTAGTGCGGTTATCTTGATGTTATCTTAACGTTAAATGTCTTAAATCTTATTTCTTAACGTTAAATGTCTTAACTCATCATCTGCACTTCGGTCATAAAGTCAAGCGTTGTGTTGTCGGTCAGGCTCGTTACCATGCCAACCTCCGTTAACGACACCGAGTGCGCGGGGCGGGGCGACGTTACCGCTCGGATTAACGTCCCGACCGCCACAGTCTGGGTGTAAAACCCCAAATATCGGGTTTTGGTGACGGTATACGTCTAAAAAGACGCGGTCTTCGAAGTCCAACTCATTAATCATCAGTTTTAAGTTGCCAATTGTGATTTTCACCCCAGTCAGAATTTGTCTCACCTGTGCAGTGAGAGTACACACACATACACACACACACACACATATACACACACACACACACAGACTAGTGATCACAAGGGGAACACATGCACGCACACACTAGGGGGTTGTGGGGCGCGTGCGCACTAACACACACACACTAGGGGGGCTGTGGTGCATACACACACACACACACACACACTAAGGGGCTATGGTACACCCATGCCCAGAGTGTTAGGCAGGACCAGTTGGGGTTAAGTCAAGGGGCCAGGGTCACTTGGGTCATGGCCTAGGGCCTGGGAATCGAACCCACAACCCTCTGATCACAAGACCGATTCTCTAACCATAACTTCCCCATGACCATGAACCAGTGTTGTCTCATGTATTACGTCCAGTTCCTGTATAACGCTTCTGCACAGAGTGAAACTAGAGTCTAGAGAAACTCAGCCAGTATCTTATTTTATCATCTCATTTTTTACTGGAAAACAAAGATATTATTTGCATGTTGTAACGATGTGTGAACCCTCATGGCTCCTTATACATGTGTTTGTTTTATGAGCATGTCTTCTTCATGTGTGTATCTGGAGTGTTTCTCATATGAGCGTGGAGTGTGTATCTGGAGTGTTTCCCATATGAGTGTGGTGTGTGTGTATCTGGAGTGTTTCCCATATGAGCGTGGTGTGTGTGTATCTGGAGTGTTTCCCATATGAGCGTGGTGTGTGTGTGTATCTGAAGTGTTTCTTACATGAGCGTGGTGTGTGTTGTGTTCCAGGGTTATTTAATATAAGATAAGATAGCCTTTTATTATCCCACATGGGGAAATTGTGGTGTTATAGCAGCTTAGAGAACATACAAAAAAAGAGGTAGAAAAATTACTTCGCAAGTTTGAACATATATTAAAGGTAAAGAAAAAAAATATGAAAAAATATAAAACAGTCTTTATATGGTAATATTGCAGTTCTTTAGAATATTGCACAAAGTTCCGTTAAATTATACTGAGTTACGAAAAAAGAAATTTGTATACATCATTTACAATGATTGTTTTGTTTTGTTTTGGGGCAGTGCTGGTTGTATAGCCTGACAGCAGAAGCGTATTTGAGCGTGGTGTGTGTTGGGTTCCAGGGTTATATGAGCGTGGTGTGTGTTGTGTTCCAGGGTTATTTGAGCATGGTGTGTGTTGGGTTCCAGGGTTATATGAGCGTGGTTGTGTTCCAGGGTTATATGTAGGGCTGCCACTAACGACTATTTTTCTATCGATTCAACTATCGAGTATTGGTCGACTAGTCTAAACGATTAATTTTCTGCAGAACAAAAAACAAAGAAACTTATTTTGGCTTATTCAGTGATGTAACTTGAAATTCCACATTTCCTTTATCAAATTCAAGTTTTTTATATTAAACAAAGTGCATACTACTTTTAAACGGCTTTGTTACATGTTGCGTACTGACAGTCACGCTGTCTACATTCTGATTAAGAACAGGGCTGCCCTCACCTTAGCCTAAATTCCAGCACTTTTCAAACCTGAAACACAAAGCAACATTAAAATTTGTCAGGTAAATGTTCCTTCCCCTGTTTTTGAGGGGTGTTTCTTTATACTACCACATATCGTTTCAGACAACAGCAGATTCGCGCGAGGTGTGCGGAGTCGCGCGCTACGGTCACTCGCGAAAGTATAATCCATATTTATTGGTTATTTGAGCATGTGCTGTGCTGTGTTCCAGGGTTATTTGAGCATGGAGTGTGCTGTGTTCCAGGGTTATTTGAGCATGGAGTGTGCTGTGTTCCAGGGTTATTTGAGCGTGGCGTGTGCTGTGTTCCAGGGTTATTTGAGCATGGCGTGTGCTGTGTTCCAGGGTTATTTGAGCATGGCGTGTGTTGTGTTCCAGGGTTATTTGAGCGTGGCGTGTGTTGTGTTTAGGGTTGCAGCGGTAACCGGTTTCACGGTATACCACGGTATTAAAATCCATGGTTATCATACCGTGTGCGTTTGCTTATTACCGGTAAAAAGCAAGCCAGCTGAGAAACTGACCCGCGCATGCGCAACTCCGCTCCGGTTCAGCTACTCAGCACACAGCGGTGAGAATGGCAGAAAGTGTATCAGACTTAACAAATTTTTTTACAAAAAAAAAGCTAAACTAAAGTCAGCGGCGAAAATGACGTAATCGCGGTGGCTCCGCCCGTGCGCGAGGGTCTCACGCGCTGTCGATTCGCGAGGTCGTGCACCTCTCGAATTTTGTAACTTTGCGCGCGTCGTGCCTCAGCGCAATGAACAAAGTCGTGTTTGCAGGGTTCATACACCTTTACAAGGTGGAATTAAAGCACTTGTACTTAACTTTAAAGGTACGTTTCAATATTTCCCAGCACCTTAAACTTAATAAAGTTAAATATTTATACATATACTTGAAATAATTCGCTTTTTCATCACATTATTTAATGGTTGTTTATTTTCAAAACGCCCATCTTAACGTCTTCACGTTCTCTCATGTTTCGTCCTTGAATTACAAGAGGTTCGTATTTGTTAACGTAATACAAGAGAACTGTGCAGAGTCGCGCGCTACGGTCACTAGTGAAAAGAATAAACCTAGCTTTTTATGGTCCTTGCTTTCACTGAATGTGAAAGACGCCATTAATTTACATGCGTTCATTTTCAAATTCTAACGTGCCTGTTTTTCATATGTTAAAACCAGACTCTGTGTGAAAGCCTTAAAATAGAAATCTCTATTGTGAGGTTCATGTCAGAAATAAATCCTCTCTTTCTGCAGTATCTGGTTATATTCTAACTTGGCAGTACAACGGACGTTTACAACAGTTGTTGATCAGACACTGACCCAGGCTGAGTTTATCAGATATTAAATAATTTAAACTTAAATAATTGTACTGAAATTCATGATTTAGGTTTCTCTAATTTTGCAGTATTTATATAAACATGTTTACAGCTCTTTTTTTTTTTAAAGGAGACATTTTGTATACAATAGTTGCAGGTTTCTACAATATAGTTAATTGAACAAAAAAAACTTGTTGTAATTTCTTTAAGGGTCAGTGTATCTTTTAATAATGTACAAACTAACTGTGATACCGTGATAACCGTGATACCGCGGTATTTTCTGAGACGGTTATCATACCGTGAAAATCTCATACCGTTGCAACCCTAGTGTGTTCCAGGGTTATTTGAGCGTGGCGTGTGCTGTGTTCCAGGGTTATTTGAGCGTGGAGTGTGCTGTGTTCCAGGATTATTTGAGCGTGGCGTGTGTTGTGTTCCAGGGTTATTTGAGCGTGGCGTGTGTTGTGTTCCAGGGTTATTTGAGCGTGGCGTGTGCTGTGTTCCAGGGTTATTTGAGCGTGGCGTGTGTTGTGTTCCAGGGTTATTTGAGCGTGGCGTGTGTTGTGTTCCAGGGTTATTTGAGCGTGGCGTGTGTTTGTGTTCCAGGGTTATTTGAGCGTGGCGTGTGCTGTGTTCCAGGGTTATTTGAGCGTGGAGTGTGCTGTGTTCCAGGATTATTTGAGCGTGGCGTGTGTTGTGTTCCAGGGTTATTTGAGCGTGGCGTGTGTTGTGTTCCAGGGTTATTTGAGCGTGGCGTGTGTTTGTGTTCCAGGGTTATTTGAGCGTGGCGTGTCTTGTGTTCCAGGGTTATTTGAGCGTGGCGTGTCTTGTGTTCCAGGATTATTTGAGCGTGGCGTGTGTTGTGTTCCAGGATTATTTGAGCGTGGCGTGTCTTGTGTTCCAGGGTTATTTGAGCGTGGCGTGTGTTGTGTTCCAGGGTTATTTGAGCGTGGCGTGTGTTGTGTTCCAGGATTATTTGAGCGTGGTGTGTCTTGTGTTCCAGGGTTTGTCTCCAGGCGGGTTGTTGCGGTCAGTAACCCCTTGTTGGACCAGTTACCCAGCTACCAGACCCTGCTGTACCGCAGGAGGTCATCACGCAGCAGCAGCACCAAGAGGCGGAGCATCTCCCGGGGACGCTATGGCTCCAGCAGCAGTGGAGGTGGGGCTAGGGGCGGGACCCAGGACAGGAAGTGGGCGTATGGCAGAACAGAGGACAGGGTCCCCCGCAACCCATCTGAGTACAGACCTGCCCGGGAACTGCCTTGGAGCATGGCAGAGAAACGTAGACACAAGTGAGTGTGTGTGTGTGTGTAGGGGTGTGTGTGTGTGTGTGTGTGTGTGTGTGTGTGTGTGTGTGTATAGAGGGGCGTGTGTGTGTGTAGGGGTGTGTGTGTAGGTGTGTGTGTAGGGGTGTGTGTGTAGGGATTGAGTGTGTGTGTGTGTGTGTGTGTGTGTGTGTGGGGGGGGGGGGGGTATTTGCCTGCACATCTAATGTCTACAGTGTAATTTTTATTACAGCATATATGTAATATATGTTATTTATATGAGTGTGTGTGTGCTTGCTTGTGTGTGTGTGTGTTGACTACAGCCAGCAGCTTCACCGTGATCTGTCTGGCTGGACTCAGTGGAGTTCCAGTGCAGGTCACTACATGAAGAGGATGAAGGAGGAAGGCTCTGTGGTGCTCAGTACCATGAAGCTCTGGAAAGCAGATATCCACCTGATAGAGGGTCAGACACACACACACACACACACACACACACACACACACACACACACACAGAGTTTGTCCAACGGGCATGTTAGGGTTTGTACTCAGTGAATTCCAGGTTCACAAGAATGCTCAGGGGTTGTAGTGAGTGATGTGTGTGTGTGTGTATGTGTATGTGTGTGTGTGTGTGTGTGTGTGTCCTGCAGGAATGTTCGGCACTGGGATTCTCTCGTACTTCTCCTTCCTGCGCTTCCTGGTCCTGCTCAACTTTGCGATGTTTCTGATCATCTTCAGCTTTGTGTTGCTACCAGTCATTGTGGCTAAACACTCATCCGCCAACCTCACCATCACCAGTGGAAACGGTGCACATACACACACACACACACACACACACACACACACACACACACACACACACACACTTACTCACTCACTCACTCCCTCACACACACTCACATTTATGGCATTTTGGCAGATGCCCTTATCCAGAGTGACTTACATTTTATCTAATCTTTTATACAAGTGAGCAATTGAGGGTTAAGGGTCTTGCTCAGGGGCACCTCAGTCATGGCCTCAGGTCTGGGAATCGAACCCACGACCCTCCGGTCACAAGACCAGTTCCCTACCACCAGGCCATGACTGTCCATGACACACCCACTCACTCACTCCCTCACTCCCTCACTCCCTCACTCCCTCACTCCCTCACACACACACACACACACACACACACACACACACACACACACACACTCACTCACTCACTCACTCACTCACTCACTCACTCACTCACTCACTCACTCACTCACTCACTCACTCACTCCACACACTCACTCACTCACTCACTACCTCCCACACACACACACACATATCTTGTTTGACTGATTGTTTTGAACACACATATGTGTGTGTGTGTTTCAGTTTCAGAATGCAGTGTGTATCCTCCCAGATCTCGACAGGGCCTGGTCGTCTTTCACCAGTACATTACTGACCTGCTGTCTGGAACAGTAGGAATCACTTTGTATTACATTAACATGGAATGAACTGATCAGTGATGCATTAACACTGAGTGAACTGATCAGTGATGCATTAACACTGAGTGAACTAATCAGTGATACATTAACACTGAGTGAACTGATCAGTGATACATTAACACTGAGTGAACTAATCAGTGATACATTAACACTGAGTGAACTGATCAGTGATGCATTAACACTGAGTGAACTAATCAGTGATGCATTAACATTGAGTGAACTAATCAGTGATGCATTAACACTGAGTGAACTAATCAGTGATGCATTAACACTGAGTGAACTAATCAGTGATGCATCAACACTGAGTGAACTAATCAGTGATGCATCAACATTGAGTGAACTAATCAGTGATGCATTAACATTGAGTGAACTAATCAGTGATGCATTAACACTGAGTGAACTAATCAGTGATGCATTAACACTGAGTGAACTAATCAGTGATGCATCAACACTGAGTGAACTAATCAGTGATGCATTAACATTGAGTGAACTAATCAGTGATGCATTAACACTGAGTGAACTGATCAGTGATGCATTAACACTGAGTGAACTGATCAGTGATGCATTAACACTGAGTGAACTGATCAGTGATGCATTAACACTGAGTGAACTGATCAGTGATGCATTAACATTGAGTGAACTAATCAGTGATGCATTAACACTGAGTGAACTGATCGGTGATGCATTAACCCTGAGTGAGCTGATCGGTGATGCATTAACCCTGAGTGAGCTGATCGGTGATGCATTAACCCTGAGTGAACTGATCAGTGATGCATTAAAACTGAGTGAGCTGATCGGTGATGCATTAACACTGAGTGAGCTGATCGGTGATGCATTAACCCTGAGTGAGCTGATCAGTGATGCATTAACCCTGAGTGAGCTGATCAGTGATACATTAACACTGAGTGAGCTGATCGGTGATACATTAACATTGAGTGAACTGATCAGTGATGCATTAATTCTGAGTGAGCTGATCAGTGATACATTAACACTGAGTGAGCTGATCGGTGATACATTAACCCTGAGTGAGCTGATCAGTGATGCATTAATTCTGAGTGAGCTGATCAAAGCCTCATTAACATTGAGTGAGCTGATTAAAGCCTCATTAACACTGAGTGAGCTGATCAGTGATCCATTAACACTGAGCTAATCAGTGATCCATTAACATTGGGTAGTGTCACATGCTTAAAAAACAAATCAATCAGCACTTTCTATACCAAATCTGTAAAAAATGTAGTAATACCAATATCAATTATAATACCAAATATAGAATACCTTACATGTTAGTGTTATAATACAGATTACATTAGCAGTGTTATAAAACAGAATTTCTCATAATCACTCAGTGCCATTTTAGCCCTGCGTCTTTGAGTTTACATTCATACATTTTCATACATCTGTTGTATAGATACTATAATGTGTGTGTGTGTGTGTGTGTGTGTAGGGGTTCCTAGAACAGACCTACCTGTTCTATGGCTATTACATGGTGAGCTCCATCCAGTTCCCGTCGTTCAGATACAGCGTGGCCACAGCCTACCTGCTCTGCACCATCACCTACCTACTCCTCAGCCTCCTCTGGATCGTGAAGAGGTATACGTCTGTCTGGTGTGTGTGTGTGTGTGTGTGTGTGTGTGTGTGTGTGTGTGTGTGTGTGTGTGTGTGTGTGTGTGTGTGTGTGTGTGTGTGTGTGTGTGTGTGTGTGTGTGTGTGTGTGTGTGTGTGTGTGTGTGTATATATATATATATATATATATATATATATATGTA
>NC_135230.1:740000-750000 GCF_052324685.1 Brachyhypopomus gauderio
TGAATACCTGTTGATACAGGTGTTGTGATCCTGGTCAATACCTGCTGATAAAGGTGTTGTGGTCCTGGTGAATAGCTGTAGTTAAAGGTGTTGTGGTGCTGGTGAATACCTGTTGATAAAGGTGCTGTGGTGCTGGTGAATACCTGTTGATAAAGGTGCTGTGGTGCAGGTGACCCTGGTGAATACCTGTCGTTAAAGGTGTTGTGTTGCAGGTGACCCTGGTGAATAACTGTCGTCCTGCCTCACGCCCATTCAGGGCGAGCAGTTCTACGTTTTTCTTCCTGGCAGTACTGCTGATCGGTCTTGTTCTGGCTACGGTGCCCATAATCGTGAGCATTACTCAGTGAGTCACACACACACACACACACACACACACACACACACACACACACACACACAATACTATCTGCTGTAGCCCTTATTGTTAACATGGTTCACGGAGTAACACATACATTTGTGTGTCTGTATGTGTGCGTCTGTGTCTCTGCGTATGCGTGTGTGTCTCTACGTATGCGTGTCTCTCTGCGTGTGTCTCTGCGCGTGCGTGTGTGTCTCTGTGTGTGCGTGTGTCTGTGCGTGTCTCTGTGCGTGCGTGTGTCTCTGTGCGTGCGTGTGTCTCTGTGTGCGTGTCTCTGTGTGTGCATGTGTGTCTCTGCATGTGCGTATGTGTGTCTCTGTGTGTGTCTCTGTGCGTGCGTGTGTCTCTGTGTGCGTGTCTCTGTGTGTGCATGTGTGTCTATGTGTGTGTGTGTGTCTGTGTGCGTGTCTCTGTGTGTGCATATGTGTCTACATGTGCATATGTGTCTCTGCGTGTGCGTGTGTGTCTCTGCGTGTGCATGTGTGTCTCTGCGTGTGCGTGTGTGTCTCTGCGTGTGCGTGTGTGTCTCTGCGTGTGCGTGTGTGTCTCTGTGTGTGCATGTGTGTCTCTGTGTGTGTGTGTCTCTGTGTGTGCATGTATGTGCATGTGTGTCTCTGCGTGTGTGTGTGTGTCTCTGCATGTGCATGTGTGTCTGTGTGTGTGCGTGTGTGTCTCTGCGTGTGCGTGTGTGTCTCTGCATGTGCGTGTGTGTCTCTGCATGTGCGTGTGTTTCTCTGCGTGTGCATGTGTGTCTCTGTGTGTGCGTGTGTGTCTCTGCGTGTGTGTCTCTGCATGTGTGTCTGTGTGTGCGTGTGTGTCTCTGTGTGTGCGTGTGTGTCTCTGCATGTGCGTGTGTGTCTCTGCATGTGCATGTGTGTATGTGTGTCTCTGCGTGTGCGTGTCTCTGTGTGTGCATGTGTGTTTCTGTGTGTGTCTCTGCGTGTGCGTGTGTCTGTGCGTGCGTGTGTCTCTGTGTGTCTCTGTGCGTGCGTGTGTGTGTCTATGTGCATAAGTATTCAAAGCTCAGGTTCCTGTGGGCCGTTTGCGAACTACAACATGTCATGGGAGGTGGTGCCACAGGAGGTGTCCCAGCTGGACTATCACCTACGCTCCTTCCTCACCACTCTGTCCTCCGAGGCTTTTGCTGTGTCCTTCTTCGTCATCACCTGGTCAGGAAACACACGCTCACAAGCTACATATGTACAGAGGTCTCCTTGTATTATAGAAGTTACAGATCCCCTAAAATATAGTTAGGGCTGCCATGATTAGTCGACTAGTCACGATTATGTCGACTAATAAAATAGTCGACGACTAATAAAATAGTCGACGACTAATTTAATAGTCGATACGTCATTTGTTTTTCTATCCAAACTGCTGCGCCAGTTTCCACCGCTGCGTCTACCTTTCTGTCTTTGACCCACATGCGCAGTAGTGGAAACCGGTGTAGACAGTGGACGACATCCCAGGACGTTATACAGACTGGTATCATGACTACCCGGAACTCAAAAGTGTGGGATCATTTTCCGTAGCCGGGTTCCAAAACGCGTGCAATATCTGCAAGGCAGAACTTTCCTTCCACGGCAGCACAACCGTGATGTACGAGCACCTGAAGCATGTTGTGGCTTATTGTGACAATGATGAAGATGGACCATCATCTCTGTAATCTAAACTGCTAGTTAGCTGCTAAAGTAAGTGTAAACAGAGCGTTAACTTAGTACTTACTTATCGTGGTAGCTGTAAAAGTTAACATTAGTGATGGCGATTTGTTAGTCTTAGCACGTATTCGTGTGTTTTCTGTAACGTCAGTGAGACCAAAACCTTATTTTTGTGAATAATTCCTTAGTTTCAGGTACCTACCTAATTTGATTTAAATGTAGCTAAGTTTGATGCCAGAGACAAATGAAAGAAAAACCTAAAAAAAAAGAAATTTCTTTATTAATGTATTTATTTTTGTGTTGTTTAAGCCAGTGTCTTATACTTATTTTAGTAATTGTTTGTTGCAACAAGCTGCATATTTCATTAAAGGTTTAATGAACTATGATATTAATTGTTTTTATTTTTAGTTAGCATATAGCTGAAATCTAATGATGGTTATATAATAGCAGTTGCATTCTAGTGCGATAAGCTGTATGTTTGTATGTTTTATATTCAGTTAACGTACGATCTGATTAGTCGACTAACCATAAAAATTAATCGGTGATTAGTCGACTATAAAAAAAAGTTAAGACCCAAAGTTATGAACCCTATTCTAGATGACCCAAAATAATATTGTGAACACTGAAAACGAATATAATGGGTTAATGTTGAGGTGTTTTAATAAATGTCGCAGCTGTAGTGTGTATGGTGTAATATTAAATGTATGTGGTGTGTGTTGCAGTATGGCCATGTTGTATGTAATCGCACTGGCTGGAGCTTACAAACGTGTGATAAATCAACTCAGAGACCAACTTGCCATGGTGTGTATAACACACACATCACACACAAGACATCCACATACATTCTCTCACTCACAATCTCACTAACACACACTCATATAAGCACACATCCATTCATTCAGTATTATTCTCATTTAGTAATAAATGTCTTAAGGATTCTAAAATAATTACAAACTGAAATACCTCTTCCTCTCCCCCTCTATCCATTCCTCTCTCCTTTCCTCTCTCCCTTCCTTTTCCTCTCTCTTCATCTCCTTGCCCGCTCCCACCTCTCTTTCTCCCCCGGTTCTCTCTCTCCCTCTCTTTCTACCTCCCTCCCTCCCTCTCTCTCTCTCTCTCTCTCTCTCTCTCTCTGTTTCTCAGGAGAGCCGTGATAAGCTTTTTCTCATTCACAAGTTGTGTCAGGCCCAGTCCAACTCGCCCAGTTGGTTGCCACAGAGTTACCACGGGAACAGACGACAAAACAGTAACGAGGTGTACATGGTGTCCAGTGAGGTGGAGACTCAGGCATAGAGAGGCTTTTTATCATTGGTGTTTGTTATTAGGGTGGGTTAGGGTTATGTCTTTGGTGTGCATTATTAGGGTGCCTTCATGTCATTGGTGTGCATTATTGGGGTGCATTCATATCATTGGTGTGCGTTATTGGGGTGCATTCATATCATTGGTTTGCATTATTAGGGTGCCTTCATGTCATTGGTATGCATTATTGGGGTGAATTCATATCATTGGTTTGCATTATTAGGGTGCCTTCATGTCATTGGTGTGCATTATTAGGGTGCCTTCATGTCATTAACTACTAAAAGGGTTCAAAGTGTTCTTTTTTATTATTCTCATCTGAGTTTACTGGACCAAAAACATGTAATTCTTGAAGAGCAGGCAGACGGCACACTTAGAATTATGTCTTCCCCCAAGTGTTAGGGTTGTACATGAGGACACTACCCTTGAGTGTTAGGGTTGTACTTGAGGATACTACCCTTGAGTGTTAAGGTTGTACCTGAAGACACTACCCTTGAGTGTTAGGGTTGTACTGGAGGACACTACCCTTGAGTGTTAGAGTCGTACTCGAGGACACTACCCTTGAGTGTTACGATTGTACATGAGGACACTACCCTTGAGTGTTAGGGTTGTACTCGAGGACACTACCCTTGAGTGTTAGGATTGTACATGAGGACACTACCCTTGAGTGTTAGGGTTGTACTGGAGGACATTACCCTTGAGTGTTAGGGTTGTACTGGAGGAGGAGGACACTACCCTTGAGTGTTAGGGTTGTACCTGAGGACACTACCCTTGAGTGTTAGGGATGTACCTGAGGACACTACCCTTGAGTGTTAGGGTTATACATGAGGACACTACCCTTGAGTGTTAGGGTTGTACCTGAGGACACTACCCTTGAGTGTTAGGGTTGTACTGGAGGACACTACCCTTGAGTGTTAGGGTTGTACCTGAGGACACTACCCTTGAGTGTTAGGGTTGTACCTGAGGACGCTAACCCTTGAGTGTTAGGGTTGTACCTGAGGACGCTACCCTTTGAGTGTTATTGTTGTACCTGAGGATGCTACCCTTGAGTGTTAGGGTTGTACCTGAGGACACTACCCTTGAGTGTTAGGGTTGTACCTGAGGACACTACCCTTGAGTGTTAGGGTTGTACCTAAGGACATTACCCTTGAGTGTTAGGGTTGTACTGTCTACTCTGCACAGCTACATAAGTAAGCTCCCTTTGTTAAGCACTTAGAGTCTGCTTGTACAGACACACACACTGTACATATGTGCACACATAGACCCCCATACACTTCTACAATCTACACATACAACACTAAGTAAACCACCCAGCCAGTTGGATGATAATCTCAAGGGCTCCTCAGACATGGTAAACCAAAATCCTCAGAGACAGTAAACCATAATCTATGCAGCTGTAATAAAAGTCATGGATGAAACTATACAAAAGAGAACAGGCATTACTGCGACTCATACTTGCATTCATGCCTGGGATTTTTATAATTTGTCTTCTTTTTTCTTGATAATTTGTATTTTTTAAGTATTTAAATTGTACCGTTGGAAACACTACATGTATAATGAAACCATTTAAGTGTGGGTATTAAAGAGCTACAGTATTTTAACATCAGCACATCTGTTTGTGTGTTGTTTTTACTCGTTTCAGTAATCGATTTTGTTGTAATTCAAAACTATTCTTGTTACACAATGGTGTGTGATGGAACAGAGATCAGCTCAGCTCACGTGTAGTCCTGAAAGTTCAAACGTGCTAGTCCACATGTAGTCCTGAACATTCAAACAAGCTCACACATGTGGTCCTGAATGTTCAAACGTGCTCGTCCATATGTGGTCCTGAATGTTCAAACGTGCTCGTCCACATGTGGTCCTGAATGTTTCATAAGTGCTCGTCCACGTGAAGTCCTGAATGTTCATACGTGCTCGTCCACGTGTGGTCCTGAATGTTTCATAAGTGCTCGTCCATGTGAAGTCCTGAATGCTCATACATGCTCGTCCACGTGAAGTCCTGAATGTTCACACATGCTTGTCCACGTGTGATCCTGAATGTTCATATGTGCTTGTCCACGTGAAGTCCTCAATGTTTCATACGTGCTCATCCACGTGTGGTCCTGAATGTTTCATACGTGCTCGTCCACGTGTAGTCCTGAATGTTTCATACGTGCTCGTCCACGTGTAGTCCTGAATGTGTCATACGTGCTCGTCCATGTGTGGTCCTGAATGTTCATACATGATCATCCATTTGTGGTCCTGAATGTTCATACGCGCTTGTCCACATGTCCTGAATGTTCAAACATGCTCGCACATGTGTAGTCCTGAACGTTCAAACGTGCTCGTCCACGTGCAGTCCTGAATGTTCATACGTGCTCGTCCATGTGTAGTCCTGAATGTGTCATACGTGCTCGTCCACGTGTGGTCCTGAATGTTCATACATGCTCATCCATGTGTGGTCCTGAATGTTCATACGCGCTTGTCCACATGTCCTGAATGTTCAATCATGCTTGCACATGCGTAGTCCTGAACGTTCAAACGTGCTCGTCCACGTGCAGTCCTGAATGTTTATACGTGCTCGTCCACGTGTAGTTCTGAATGTTTCATAAGTGCTCATCCACGTGTAGTCCTGAATGTTTCATACATGCTTGTCCACGTGAAGTCCTGAATGTTCATACATGCTCGTCCACGTGTGGTCCTGAATGTTTCATATGTGCTCGTCCACGTGTGGTCCTGAATGTTTCATAAGTGCTCGTCCACGTGTGGTCCTGAATGTTTCATAAGTGCTCGTCCACGTGTGGTCCTGAATGTTTCATAAGTGCTTCATTAAACCGTCATAAGTCTTCATTAAAGTTAAGTCTTCATTCATGAAGTCTTCATTCGTCCTTTTTCTCTGAGACTTGGCATGATCGCTTCCATTTTATTTCGCACTCCCTGCCCGTCACATACATTTATTATTGTTACATTTATTATGTTACATTCATTACATTTATTATTGTATTACATTTATTATTGTGTACTGGGGTTCTACAGAGTTCTACATGTGATTTATTGTGCATCTTGATTAAAAAAAAATTAAAAACACCATTGTAATTATGGTGGCATTTTCAATACCATCAATACTAATATAACTAGACTTCATTGTTACGGAGCACAACTTTGGCTGTATTAGAATGTTTTCTTCAGCCTCTAGGGTTAGGGTTAGAACTGTATTAGAATGTTGTAGCCTCTAGGTAGCAGTGCTGCATTTGCATGTGATGTTAGTTCAGGAAGAGAAGCAGAAGAAACCTCAAAACCTCCAGCCATTGCACCAGAAGACTCAAGCCTTGCTCAACCTGGCTGAGATTATGGTGAGACAGGTATGAGGCGAACCTTCTCCTTTACCTCACCTGCGGACAGAGTTTACCTGAACACAAGACCTGCTATACAAATTCTGTTGGATGTTATCGAAGGATTCCTCCGTCTCCTGCGAATTCTACCAAGTTTGTTTCAGAAAGCTCACTAGTTTTACTTGCAATACTGATTGTCAGATTGACATGGAAAGCTCTGGAACCTGATTGGCTGATTGAAGTGGAAGGCTGTGGAATTTCATTGGCTGACTTGTAGAAGACTACGGAAATGAAAGTGCGGGTTTGTACGGAGCCCGGTAGGGGACATGGGTAAAAAAAAAAAATTAAACGAGGGAACGTTTTACCATTCGAGCGCACGTTTTCTGTAATTCGTGCTCACGATTTCTTTAATTTGTGCGCACGTTTTGTTTTAATCGAGCACACGTTTTAATTAAACTCGTGGTCACGATTTAGTTATTCGTACACACGATTAACAATTCGTGCACACGTTTTGTTTTAATCGTGCGCACGTTTTTATTAAACTCGTGGTCACAATTTATTCATTCGTTCACACGATTTACAATTCGTTCTCACGTTTTCATTAATTCATTTGCAAACCCTACTGGCCTAAGCGCATACATTGCAGATACAAGGATAGAGGCAGTAACAGTTCCCTGAAATTGTATATACTTTGATTGTTTAGATTTATTCCACAATGAACAGAGATACGTTTATTAGGTCTTATTTGCTTATGTGTCATGAGGACATTGTAGCTTCCCTTGCACAGCGGGGAATCACAATCAGTAAACAGCATCTGAAGCGAATTCAAGAGTCAGTGAAGAATTGAAGAGTCAGTGATCTCTACCAATGACAATATGCCATCAAGTCTTCCAGAACCTTGAAGCTGGTCAACAAAGTCAATATATAACTTCCTCTATGTTAGCATATCGTTGTCGGTATCTGCAATGTATACCAGGGTACCCGCGGGTCCTTAAAAAGTCTTAAAATGTCTTAAATTTAGTTTTCCATATTCAAGGCCTAAAAATATCTTAAAATGTCTGGAATTTTATGAGGGGAGGCATTAAATTATTATAAGTGTGTGTTGTTCAGTTGTTCTGGCGCGATGTGAACTTTGCCGAATCTAGCGCTAACTGTGCATTCACACCGAAAGCGATAAAATCGCTCTCTGTCGCCGAGTCGCCAGCATCGCGTCGCGTGGGGGCGTGTCCAACATCACGCCTGCATGCAGCACGTGACAGATATGCAAATCACGTTTTTAAAGGAGTGCGTGTATAAAACATAGTGTGTGTATAAATCACATATAGTATATAAACCTAAAATGTTTATGTATTTTTTTTACTTTTTACCCCAGACCCGAAGATCAAACAGGAATTTTAAAAATCATAACCAATAATAGGGTATACGCTAATTTATTGCAGTTGTTTTTTAACAAATGAACAGTATTCCCTCCAAAAATAAACATCGTAAAGTGCAGGACATCCAGAGACAGCCACTATTAATCTCTCCTCCATTTTGCAATCGGAACAAATAATCAGTAGGAACCAAAGTCAGAGGTGCGGTTTCGGAGGAGGGTGCAAACATACTTTCACAACAACAATTCTCGTTCGCCACCCTCCCCCCCCCGTCAACGATGTGGAACACACCTGCATCCCCAGTAATAGTATTATTTTTTCTTGTGAGAGGTATTAAAAAAGGTCTTAAAAGTCATTGAATTTGAGATATAAAAATGTGCAGATACCCTGGTATACACTTAAGCCAGTAGTGTTTGCACAGGAATGAATGAAAACGTGAGAAGGAATTGTTAATCGTGTGAACGAATAAATCGTGACCACGAGATTAATAAAAACGTGCGCACGATTAAAACAAAATGTGCGCACAAAGTGTTTATCGTGTGAACGAATTAATAAATCGTGAGCACTAATTACAGAAAACGTGCGCTCGAATGGTAAAACGTTCCCTCGTTTAATTATTTTTTTTTTTACCCATGTCCCCTCAAAGGCTCCGTAGGTTTGCACTGTGGGAATGTGTTTAGCCCTAGACTGAGTGCTGTAGGGGTGACCGTTTACACTGTAAACTTTACAGAGAGGTGCTGTTTCCCCTATAACATCTTTATAGTGTGGTGGGTTTGAAAATTACATTTACAACACACTGTCACTGAATGCAGATGCATATTGGGCTAATATTATCACATGAAACGTGCTACTTCAAACTGGAAAGTACATTTTTATTTATTTTATTTTATTTAACCCTTGTTTAACCAGGAAAAAGTCCCATTGAGCCACAATGGCTCTTCTTCCAGGGAGTCCTGGAAATTTTAATTTTAAATTTTAGTGAAGCTACTTGTAAATTTAATTAAATGATCAAGACATTTACCAATTTGCAAATTGTTGATTATTGAATTATTGAACACAGAGACACAGAACAGTCTTGTACACTCAAAATACACACACACTGAAACTAATGTGACGGACGGGTGTGTAAAAAGATTAAATAGCCATTATTCTAAGATGAACTTGGGGACACGAATTAGTGAATTTGGGTTGGTGGGAACAGAGGAAATCTCATTTTATGAGATTTTAGAATGTAATTTTAAACAATTTAGACTTAATCATTCTAAGACTTATTAAGATTTCAGAATGTAATATCTCATAATGATTGAGACTTAATCATAAGACGCATGTACAGAACCAGCTTTCTCAGATCACTTTCCCAGTTGTATTAATCAATAATACAAAATACACACGCTTGTACAGGACGAACAAATAAAACCTGTTACATTGAGATTTGAAACCACTGAAGTGAACATGTTATTTCGTGCACTAGACTCTTATTTTGACACTGTCAGCGGACGTTGTGTGTCGGAGCAGATTCCGCACTCGGAGCAGTCAGCCCCGTCAACGCCGAGCTGCCGTCGCCCTCGCCGCTTCTCTACGGGATTAGGTGGAGCTGGTGGAGCAGTACAGCCGGAGCCCGCCGGGTTAGGTGCAGGGTCCTGCGGTGATTACCATGCACATGTGCGGACGGACGTGCTGCAGGATCCAGACCCACTTCAGCACTGCGGCGCGCCGACACTATTGTTGGTTGTGCGGGCTGTAGATAACCGGGTAAACCCGATGACCTCCGGCCTGCCGGCCCCGGGCAGCTCGGACACCGCACACTCGCTCTCAACCGCCTCCGCCTCGCCCTCGCACACACACGGTACGTTTATCCGTCTCTTAGTTTTTATTTTTTATTTTTGTAATTGGTCCTGGCGGAGCGTGAGAGCGCGCACAGGCGCGTGCACAGGCGCGTTGGGGGCGCGCACACAGGCGGGACTCCGTCCGTCTCCGCTGCCGCAGTGGCGGAATGTGGCGCGGAAG